>NC_081857.1:22495564-22795564 GCF_963259705.1 Myotis daubentonii | reverse complement strand
CCCTTTCACAGGGGTCGCCTAAGACCATCAAAAAACACATATATAATTACATATTGTTTTTGTGATTAATCACTATGCTTTAATTGTGTTCAATTTGTAACAATGAAAATACATCCTGCATATCAGATATTTACATTACGATTCATAACAGTAGCAAAATTACATTTATGAAGTAGCAACGAAAATAATTTTATGGTTGGGGGTCACCACAACATGAGGAACTGTATTAAAGGGTCGAGGCATTAGGAAGGTTGAGAACCACTGCTTTAAATGAATCTCTCCCTTTAAAGCAAGCATGTCAAACTCACAGCCCTCGGGCCGCATGTGGCCCACAACAAATGTTTTTGACAAGGAGATCAATCTTTTTAATTGGCATCTTCACGAATCTGATGCATGGTCCTTAGATCACACTTTGTGAAAGAGTGATGCCCAGCCAATATAACGGTATGTAAGAAACATTTTGTAACTTAATTTTTACAATATCCTGTTATGCATAATTATTAATAATGAACTACAACATTCGCTAATGACTGATTACTATACTGTAATCATGTTGCATTCATTTACGCGCCTTATGCACAGGCACACCATTTCTCGCCACTAATACTAGCAGCGAATATCTTAGCAGCTGATTGCCACATCATTAGTCTTGTATTGACTTGTTTGATGTGTGGAACAGGAAATATTTCACTTCGGAGAACAAGAAAAATGGATTTATTTGCATTACGCTTATTAATCTGTGCAGTTATTCAGTGTCTGGTAAGTTAATGTTCAAGAAAAAAATATTAATTTTTATTAAAATGTTCTATTATTTTATGTTAACGATTACTCATTTATTTCAGCCCTTTGTATTCAGCATATCTCTATTGAAATCTACGTTTCTATGAAAATTGAAGCTGTTTTTTTTTTTTTGCAGCCCACATAAACTTAAACCTTGTTTATTTGGCCCGTTTTAGCCTTTGAGTTTGACGTGCTTGCTTTAAAGGTATCTTTTCTTCCTCCATCCCTAATCACAGGAAAAGCTGCCTGGGAACCCCTTTAAAAAGGAGGTCTCTTTTTAAGGTCTGCTTCATGTGCCAGATAGCAGAGAAAGCAGAGGAAGCCTAAAATATGTGACTGCCATAAGCTGGACGGCCCTTCTCAGGTGCCCTATGGTCCTCATAAAAAGCGATCTCTGGCCCTGACCAGTTTGGCTCAGTGAATAGAGCGTCGGCCTGCGGACTGAAAGGTCCCAGGTTCGATTCCAGTCAAGGGCATGTACCTGGGTTGCGGGCATATCCCCAGTAGGAGATGTGCAGGAGGCGGCTGATCGATGTTTCTCTCTCATCGATGTTTCTAACTCTCTATCTCTCTCTCTTCCTCTCTGTAAAAAAATCAATAAAATATATTAAAAAAAAGAAATAAAAAGAGAGGAAGAGTGGTCCAAACCCCATTTTCTAGATTAGATGCCCTCAGTGCCCCCACTGAACTGGTTAAAGGCCATACAGAGGGGAAACAACCAACTTGTGAATCCGCGCACAAAATTTATGCCAAATATACAAAGAGCGGCCTTATCTATCTAGGTAACTACTGTTCTATTACTCTTATTACTATTTATGGTTCTCACTTGGCCCACACATCAAAATAAAAAACTCTTCATCAGGCCTCCCATCCTTATCTACGTGGTAGCCGAGAAGCAGGTGATGGCCATAAACCTTAATGACCGAAGGAAGCATAATATCAATGCAACTGGTTGAACTTCCAATTAAAGCGTAGCTCTACAATTGTTTGCCTAGAGAAGAATCAGAGAAGCACTATTTTTTTTTCTTTCTTTCTTTTACCAACTCCACCCTCGGGCCAGTCCCCGCAGCATCCTGCACCCATATCCTTGTTTCCTAAAACTGAGGCCGCAAGGGGGACAGGCCTTCGAGTAACGCAGGTTCCTCAATTCCGGCCTCTGTGACTGGGAGGCCTCAGACCCAGTTTCCTTTCCTTCGGAGTAAGGAAGAGTCTGTGCAGGGCCTGGAGCCTCTGGCACAAAAATAGAATGTTGGAGCGTTTGGATTTTCCTTTCCTGACAGTGGACTTACTCAGGAAGAGGCACTTAAACAAGACCTTTTTTTCCTCTGTGTGTTTTTCAAATAACACACTGAATCGGGGTGGGGGGGGGGAGCAAAACTATTGTGGAGAGGAGACTTTTCAGCCCCCATTCTCTCTCTTCCCCAAACAGGCTGCATTGTCCTTGCCCCTTAATGCCTTTTCTGCTTGCACTCCACCCTCCCACCCCAGCATGCTTCCACACTCCTTTGCAAGCCCGCCCCCTTACCCTAAAAGTGCCACATCTCTTCCATTGTTGAGCTTATAACTGAGACTTCCCACACAGTGATATGAAGAGACATATGATTCAAGCATCCCCATTCCAGAAGTATTATTATAGTCTCAGGAAAAAATAGGAGCCTGCTCTATGTCTGTCACCTGAAATAAACTCCCAGCTCCTTCCCTACTGATCCCCAGATGCTCAATTCTGAATATTATTCCGGCTTATTTGGCCACCCCCAAGGTTCCTAAGCCCAGCTAGTGACTGGGGGAGAGGGAGGAGCAAAAGGGCCCTCTGAAGTTGGCCACATCAGGGTATGTGAAGCACATGTGTGTCACGTGGTGAAAAAATGTGCCCGCTAACCTCTGGGACTCCCTAGAGAATCCAGAGTTTGTGTCCCTTTGCAGACCTCAGAACAGCCTGTATGTTCTCTTCTCCCTGTTGTGTGCCTGGCGCTTCCCCAGTGAGATATCTCCTGGAAAAGCTTTTCCTGTGAGGGTGGGGAGCTTTTGTTCTCTGGGAAATATGGTGCGGCTAATTAAGACCATTGTCCTTTGAGGGGGACGTGTCACAGGCTGTGTTTCCACCAGTAATGAGGGTAGGTGCCTCTGATGACTGTTGCGACGTCCTTGATCTCTCTCCCTGCTGGGCTAACTGTTTTTGGGAAAATTGTGATAAAGCCCAATAAAATAAAAATAGATATGTGAAGTTGAATCTCTCTCTCTTTCTCTCTCTCTCTCTCTCCCTCCCACTCTCCCTCCCTCCCTATCCCCACATTCTATTCTTTGCAATGAATTGAGTTTCTATTACTAGCTCTTTTCAAAGAAGAACCCTCCAATAGTTTTGTTTTTTGACCCCTAGCCACCTGGGAGAAGCTGGAGGTCACAGGACGAAAGCCATATTCTGTTTCACCCTCTTTCCTATTAATAACACACAGGCATACAGCTAAAGTGAACTTTCTAGCAACTATTTTGATAGAGTTACTTATCAGCAAAGAAGTAGTTGAACCGCTCTTAGTCCTTGTTCTGAAAAACAGGAGGAGAATATTTTATGGCATTCATGGAATCCAGCACTGCAAAGTTCTTAAAGTATCTTCTAAGCTCCATAATGGCAAACACAATTAGGAGTGGCCTTTGTTGAGGCAGCATTCTGCAAGGGGCATCACTTACCTGGTTTGCTCTCTCTGAAGATTCAAGAATCTTCATTCATTAAATGCTACAAATATTTATTGCACATGTACTATGTGCTAGCTGGTGTTCTGGGTGCTTGGGATAGATTAGAACTCAAAACAAACACAGATTCCTACCCTTGTGGAGCTTAAATTCTAGCCGGGGAAGATAATCAATAAATAAAACACAACACGTTATATATTAAAGGTGATAAGTGTTTCGGGGAGAAAAAAATGTAGAACAAAATAAGGGCAATTGAGAGAATCGGGGTAAAGGAGGGAGACAACAATAGAGGGAGAATGGTCAGGGTCGTCATGAGATGTCACTGAGATGGTAGTTGACCAATGACTTGATGGAGTTAGCCATGTGGATGCCTATGTCTATGCAGGACAGCTTTTCTGAAAGAGTGAAGAGCCAATGCAAAAGACATTCGATGAGAAAGTGCCTGGAACAGCAAGGAGGCCGCTGTGGTGGAGCCCCAGGGCATAGGAGGAGTGGGCAGACAGGTGGCAGGCTCTAGGTCAGCAGTGCTGGGAATGCCAGGATAAGGACTTTGTCTTTTACTCTGAGTGAAAAAGGGGGGGAGCAGGAGGTTTTGAGTAAATCAATGAATGATTAGACGGATTTTTAACAGAATGACCAGGACTGCTCTGTAGAAAAAGGACCGTGTTAGGGTATCTGCAGGTCCCCCTTTCAAAATGTATTTCGAGCGAACTGCATGTAGCTTACTGAACATGTAAAGCTTCAGTGTAGAGAAATGATAAATAATATAGAATGAAGCTGTGAGGTTAATTCCAGGCTCTGTCACTCGAAAATTGGTTATGGGACATTATGTTCTGAGTGTATTAGATACCTTGGATGCTCACCTAGCATGAGCTCTAAAACACATCAAGCTAATCACCATCCTCCTAACAGAGAGGAGATGGGAAGGCAAACCTTCTGTGTAAAATAAACAGGAAGACAAGAAGAGCGTCTCCAGGGAGGACTGGGGGGATGGTTAACAAGTGGCACAATGGTATCTCCAACTCAGCACTATACAGACATGCCTCATTTTATGGCCCTCCACTTTACTGCCCTTCTTTTTTCACAAATTGAAGGTAAGACCCTCCACCAGCAAAATGATTATCCCTCACTGAAGACTCAAATGGTGGTTAGCATTTTTAAACAAAGTATTTTTAATTAAGATTAATGTACATTTGGTTTTTAGACAGAATGGTATTGCACACTTAATAGAGTACAGCATAATGTAAACATAACTTTTTTTTTAGTTTAAGTGCATTTTATTTTTAGACAACCTACATGACATGCTTTTGTTTTTTGTTTTTCTTAAAAACAATGCCTCCACTCCAAATAAATCAAGGTCAAAATAGATGAAGAGCTCAAGATACCATCAGTCCCATTTGTCTAAGTGTGTGGATGACAAGCAGCAGCCAGTTATGATGACAGGTGATAGATCCAAACTGCCAAACTTGTTAACATTTTTCCATTTCTAAGCTACCCTTAAAGAAAATCACATATGGGTCGCGCCATCCTCCCAGTAGTCCACAGAGCCACCATGCCATCTGGATTCAAGTTTTCACCGAGAAGGAACTGGTCGTTTTTGAAATTAGCAAGGATGGGCTTGATTTGTTCTGCAGCCCCTGTCATAAAAAGCCCTCCTCTTTCTGGGCTCTGTTCTTCAAGTTTCCCTTTGACTGATTCCATGTCATCTTTGACATACTCCTTGCAGGCTTCTTTTGGGAAGCTGGTTTCTTGCAAAGGATGGTTCATGAAACTATCACCGCCAGTGATGATTGCGCTTTAGGTTCCTTCGCCCTCCAGCCTTCAGCTGAGGCATTTCCTCTGATCATCGAGTTATCAATGTTACCCTCTGCCCTACTGACCATCATACCCCCTCTACCTCCAGGCACAGCCCGTCTGCGGTCTCCCGGATCTTGTGGGAATCAGAACATCTCATCATGGCTGATGAGGGCCCGGCAGATGACCATGATAGGAGTTAGAAGGAGAGGACAGCCAGTCTCGCTGCCTTGGCAGGAGCCCAGGGCTCTGAGGGGGCGCTTTGCAGGCAGAATGTGGCTCTGGAGGAGGGGGGAGTGGACAGAAAAGTAAACATAACTTCCCTAGGCACGGGGAAGCCAAAACAAAGTGTGCGAGTCGCTTTATTGCCGTATTTGCTTTATTGCAGTGGTCTGGAACCGAACCCACAATAGCTCCGAAGTATGCCTGAATATAAACATTAATCTAAGAGTTTCCAGTTTCCAGACCTAAAAACTGAGGCTCAAGGAGGCCAAGGTCACCTGCTTACACTCAACTAACAATTCAGTGATAGGACTGGGCTTCACAGCCACAAATCAAAGGCCAGCTTTGCCGGTTCCCAGGGCTGTCAGCACTTCCCCGTCACAATTGGTTCCACCAAGAGCTGGAATCCCTCAGTGAAAGGAAAAGTTGCATAATGAAGCAGCATTCAGTGGGGACCTTCTATTCAGCCTGACTCCCCTCCCGGCCGATCGCTCTTTCATCCTGGATCATTTTCTCGAACTGTTTATTTCTGTGCAGTGGTGGTGGGAACGTTGACGACAAAATGGCAGCTTCTTCCCCAGTTTTGCTGCTCCCTGTGTGTCTGACTCACACCTGCTGACAGGAGCGAGCCTCAGCTTCTTCCTTCCCCGCAGAGCTGGGGGTGGGTTTTAACTTGCCCTTGCCCTCCCCCTTGTCATGAAGACTGTCAGCTTAGTTCTGATTTAAAAACAAAAAAAGAAAAGAAAAGAGAGAAACAAAGCAACTCGGGAAACCTTTATTACTCAGCAGGTCAGTAGTGGCAGAGAGAGAGAGAGCAGCTCAATTCTCCAGTGTCATGGGGAGGGAGCGGGGCTGGCCTTTGAAAGGCCACCCTTTGACTTGTAAAACAGCAGCTAAGTTGGCCACAGAGGCTCTTCTGCAAGGAGAAGCCAGGGGCTCCCCTTTCTGTGCTCAGCCTTTCTGATGAAAAATATTCTTTTCACTGGGTGGAGTGTCCTTTTGGTGACATTTATTTGGGGGACGTTTAGAGTATTGGTCTTGTGGAAATCAAGCGTTCATTTGACCTGAAAAATAATGCTCACGTCCAATGAAAGTTCTGAACAAAGGAATGCAGCGCACTCTTCTTATTGCCAATAGGCTGAGCTTGTGAGCTGCTGCTTCGTTTTTCCATTCATGACAATAGGCTGAGCCTCATTCTTAGCCCTCCCCCTACCCCAGACATTTGCACGATGGCTAGCTCAGGAGTAAAGATTGTGCTAGTCACTCTTGCAGAGAGCAAAGGTAGTGATTTATATGTGGATTAAACCCCCAACCTTGTTTTCCTTGGTTCCTTGCTCTTCGACACCAAGGCAGAGACCATTAGGCACAGAGGCACTGCCGTGGGATCTATTCCAATTTAGCCAATCTGGGGAAATAACTGTCTCTGGAAACAGGACTCCAGTTATTATTTTTCCACTGTGTTGGAGTCTTTGACCTTACTTGCTCACACATCAAATGGCTACTGCTTATGCTTTTTTGTCTCTCTTCTGGAGCTGCTTTGGGGTATTGAGAAAGGGGGCACAATTCCAGAGCAAATTGCTCTGATTAATATTGTATTTATAGTTTAGTCTATCAAGGTCATTTCCCTAGATGCCAACCTATCTTTCTGAAGACAGAAATACTGTGTCAGAGTCTGTCTATCCCTACAACAGGCAGGAGACCAATGAGGAAAGTGAGTAGTAATTAGAGTGGGATGCACATTTATTTATAAATATACTAGAGGCCCAGTGCACGAAATTTGTGCACTGGGGGGGGGGGCGAGGGGGAGTGGTCCCTCAGCCTGGTCTGCACCCTCTCACAGTCTGGGAGCCCTCAGGGGATGTCCGACTGCAGGCTGAGAGTGGACCTAAGCCGGCAGTCAGACATCCTTAGCACTGCCGTGGAGGTGAGAGAGGCTCCCACCACTGCCACTGCACTTGCCAGCCATTAGCCTGGCTTCTGGCTGAGCAGCGCTCTGCCTGTGGGAGCACAATGACCACCAGGGGGCAGCTCCTGCATTGAGCGGGATCGGGCTGAACCTGGCTCTCCGACATCCCCTAAGGGGTTCCGGATTGAGAGAGGGTGCAGGCCAGGATGAGGGACCCCACCGGTGCACGACTGGGGTTGGAGAGGGATGCAGGAGGTTGGCCAGACAGGGAGGGACTGCGGGAATGTTCCAGGGCATGTCTGGCCCATCTTGCTGAGTCCTGATTGGCCGGACCCCAGCAGCAAGCTAACCTACAGGTCGGAGCATCTGCCCCTTGATGGTCAGTGCATGTCATAGCAACTGGTCGACCTGTCGACTGTCTGCTCTCTGGTGGTCAGTGCACTTCATAGTGAGCAGTTGAGCAGCCTTAGCATATCATTAGCATATTACACTTTGATTGGTTGAATGGACGACTGGACACTTAGCATATTAGTTTTTTATTATATAGGATATTTGGCAGCTTGGTGCCATACATATGTCTGGCCTGGATTTTTCTGCTACTCTGAAACTTCACCTAGGTCACCTCAGTTCCCTCTCAGGCTGTTTCTTTGGGAACACACCCACCTCTGTTAAACCATGTTATTCTGCTTCTGTCTCTCCCCTGACCAAATTAAGCATCTTGTGGCTCTACTGCCATTATTACAAACTGACATCTAAATGACACAAACTTGTGAAATTTAAACTCAATAAAGTCTAGCTGGAGGGATAAATGGTGATGGAAGGAGACTCTACTTGGGGTGGTGAACGAAGATGATGTATTATGGAATTGTACACCTGAAACCTATATAATTTTATTAACTAGTGTCACCCCAATAAATTCAATAAAAATTTTTAAAAAATAATAGCAAACAGTACTTATAAAATTTTGTTTACACTTAATTTACTTGTGAATATTGTTTATCCATAAATTGTGTAAATAGCACTCTTGCTGTTTGAAATATCACAACTATTGTATTAATATACTCTAAATTAATAAGGCTTTGCTGGATTTTGGCTAATCCATAATTAAACTAGTAATTTTTATCAGCTTAGAATTAAAGTCATTCCATCTTGGAAAAAAACTAAAAATAGCAAAATTACTACAATTTAAATTATATTAGGGTCTCGCTTTCCTGATGTTTTAGGCACCATGATAGAAACTAATCTAAAAAAAATCTATATCTTTCTGTTATATATGGTAAATTTTCCATTTTATGTTGTTTCGCAGCAGGAAAATCTTTTCAAATGTTAAAGGTAATGAAATAAAGAAATGCTTAAAATTAAAAAAAAATAATAGTAAGCCTAGCTTGTATGACTCTGGCTGCCCTCCCCTTGCGCAAGATGAGTGAGATTACAGGTGTCTATGACATGGGGTGAATGGAGGGCCCAGCAGTCTTAAATTACTGGAAAACATGTGAAAACAGTTTCCTCGTGTCTCCTTGCTTTTAACAGTCATGTTCACATAAAAAAGACGTTACCTCAGAGTCAGTGAAGACGACCTCAGGAACCTTGAGGTGTCCTGTTTGATTCAGACATCCCCCATCAAGGGAGCATAAGTCCCTGAGTGCTTGGGTAGAAATAGAATGACCTCATTTCCAAAAAGTTCCAAGTGACCAGCAACCATGTTGGTGTAATTTCTATGCATGGTGCTTAGTGTAATGTATTTAATATTCAGTTTGGGGTTAACATTAAGAATTTTGGTGACAGGTTTAGCTACAAACATTTCCTTTGTTCATTTCAAAAATATTTGGTGAGTGCCTCTGTGGAATTAAATGATACAGTACCTGCCTTCAAAAGTAATAACAGCCTTCTTTTGAATATTTGCCATGCGTCAGACACCATTCACAATGCTTCGCTTAGCTTTACTCATTTAATCGTCACAACAACTCTATTTGATAGATGCTGCTATGATCTTCAGTTTGCAGAGGACAAAACCGAGACACAAATTAGCAAGTCATCTAATGTCATAGAACTAGGATGTTGTAGAGTCTGAATCTGAATCCAGGTGATCTTGATCCACAGCCTGACTTTGTAGCCATTGCACTTGATTGCTGTGGTTTCAACTGCGTTGGGTCTAAAGACATGTCAATGACTGGACTGGACTTAGAACACATACATGTTTCTTAGGATTAATATTTAGTAATGATTCCTTTGAAGTGCTGTGTTTATAGTGATATGCAGACTTCACGAATCTCATCTCATTAGACCCTAATATCACAACATTGGAATAACTGGCATAAGGAGGTGGTATTGTCTGATAGTTAAAAACCCAGGCTCTGGAGTCAGTCAAACTTGGGGTTCAGTCCTGATTGGGCTACCTACTAGGTATGAGACTTGAAGTGGGATAACCTTTTGTCTGAAAAACGGGGATGATAAGAACACTCACCCGCCAGGGTTATGAAAGGAGACACTCTGAGGAATTGTAGGAGCAGCCAGACATGAGAGACAGTAGACCTGACTTCCCTGGATTTTTGTTCAGCATCTGTGGCTCTGCCAGCTCAGTTTCCACTCGATATCATTTGAGGACTTCTCTTCTATAGCAGACTTCTTATCACACAGGGCCTTCCAGCAGGAGTAATGGCCACCAGGCTCTGCAAAGTGTCTGGTTTCTGCTGACCCTGTGTGCATGACCTTGCCATGGGCCCCAAAGAAGGAGGCCTGGACTTATCCATGGGTGGGTATACTCAGGAAACTCCCTTCCCATCTGGGAGAGTAGGTAAACACATTCCAAGTTCATAATAACAGCTCATTTCACCAGGTGTTTATTTATCTGGTACTTCAAAGTAGACTTACCTTTCCAATGAGGAAATTAAGGTCCAGAGAGTTTAAATAACCTGGTGAAAGTAATAACTAATAAATGGTGAAATCAACCTTTGAACCCTCTCAACCTGGTTCTAAATCTGTGATCTCAACCTCTATATATTCGGCACAGAGCTCAGAGTTAGGAAGTATTCAATAAATGTTGGCTATTATTAGTAATTTTTCTTATTAGAGGAAAAGGTGCCTTTCTAGATTCAATAAGCTAAAGAATTGGTGCAGTCATTTGAAAAGGTTTTTACTGATTTTTGTTTGTTTTTGGTTTGTTACTCTCATTGACAATCTAACGAAGCTTATAAAAAGTTATACTTACCAAATAGCCGTTTTGATCACTGGGCCTGCTGAATTGCTCGGTGGTGGATCTAGATTGGCTATGACTACCTTTTGTTTTACCTTCTGTTTATGTGGTTTTAAGAACCCCAAGTCATTCTTTCAAACATTAGTGTCAGGAGCTGCCAGATCTTCTCTTACCTCGGTAATACCCCACCCTGCTGCTTACTGGAGGAGACTGAAATGAGTGTGTGGGTGCTGCCAGGTTTGAATTTGGCTTCCACACCAAATCTGAGCTGTGTGACCTTGGGCTAGGTACTCGGTGTTGCTGGGCTGCTGTTTCCTGCTTTGTAAAATGGGGCTGTTGGGGGGGATTAAATGAGACAAGATGGGTAAAACACTTAGCACAGGGCTTATCACAGAGTAGGCTATCCATAATTAAATGCCATTTTCCGTTTCCTTCTCCCGGTAGGGTTTAATTGCTCCAGTCATGGTTCCAAATCATTTTGATTATGCCAGCTTATGACATCTGAAATTTATCAGATGATATTTAAATGCATTTGAGTGCCTAGTGATATCTCTGTTTTATATATTGTTTTTATTCAAGTCTAATCTCCCCCACTGTATCCTTGAAAGCAGAGGCTATTTCTTATTCATATTTATATTTTTGTTCCCTGTAGTGCCTAACAAAATGACTGGAACATACTAGTATTTAATATGTATCTGCTGACCTAAATTGAAATCAGAGTATTTGGAAAAGATTGAAACGAGAACAAAATAGGAAATGCTTATAATGAAAGGTGAAGTAAATGGGTTTTGGGAGAGGGGAAATTCATATTTCCAGGAAGCAAATCATGTGCACTGTATAGATTTTCATATTATATATCATTCAATACTCCTCAAGTACATCTTTAAATTTTAATTAAATAACACTCCAGTTCTTTAAAGAGATAATGGTGGCAGAAACAGACAGATTCATCTTTTTTTTTTTAAATCCTCAGCCGAGGATATTTTCTCCATTGATTTTGTATTGTTTTTTTTTTGTTGTTGTTTAGAGAGAGTGGAGGGGAGGGAGGACGTGGAGAGAGAGTGAAAGAGAGAAACATCGATGTGAGAGAGAGACATTCATTGGCCGCCTCCCACATGCGCCCCCACTGTGGCCTGGGATGGAGCCTGCAACCAAGATACATGCCCCTTGACTGGGAATGAAACCTGTGACCCTTGGGTGCCAGGGCTGATGCTCTAACCACTGAGCAACTGGCCAGGGCCAGATTCATCTTTTGAAAATATTTAATGTTTTCATTCACTAGCTTAAATGATATGAACACCTTGCACTGTAGAAATTATACCATTAATGATTTAACTTGTTGCACTAAGTAAGTGTTTTAATTCTATTGTTGCTTATAAAAAGCACTTTCAGTGAGAAAAAGAATTTTCGGTAGAGGAAATCAGTTTATATTCTCCATTCAACTAAGAGGACACTTGACAATAGATTCCTGACAGACCCCTGATAATACGAATGGAACAATGAGCCCAAGGCCGCTTACTTTACTTTCCCTATTATCTAGTCACACTTGAATGACAAAATATCAACCCTAGATCAACCCAACTATCTGATCTCTCCATGCCCACATCTGTCACTTGGCAGCCTGGGTTGCTGCCTCCTGTTCTGGTGTGCAGAGCTATGGCTCTTCTTAATCTCCCGGCTGAATGATACTGTCCTTCCTTCAGTGGTACATGTCCTGTCAAAGAAATGCCTGGTTGGAATGACTCGGTTTTCCTGGGTATCTCCCATGTATGCAGGAGGTATACATGCCATCTTCTGTTTCTTTTCCTTCTGTTTAAAAGAAAGAATAGGGATTCCTCGTCAGGGCTCAGCTCTTGGAAGGGGAAGAGGGTTTCTCTCACAGCAGAGCTCCTTGAGTCTCGCTCAGTGTTGTGGAAATGCACTGACGCTTTTAAGGGGCCGAGTCAGGGTGGGTTCAAGAGCAGAACTGTGGTTCTCTTTCTTCAGGTTTTACTGTTGAGCTGGGTCCATTGTTCCAGACTCCTCTCTCCTTGATTACGATCTTTTTTTTTCCTCTCAAGGGTCTCACTCTCCACCTCTGCAGTCTGGCTTCTATTCTGGGGGGTAGGGGATAAGATGGGGCTCAGGGCGGGGGTGAGGAGCTCTGTCAATGCACATTACTTGATGATAATTTTTTCCAGTGAAAGTTTATTCGTTTGTTTTTAGGCAGAGTCAGAATGTTCCCATATCAAAACAGCCACTTCAAGGCAGCCACATCAAGATGTTCCTGGCATCAAAATGACTATGTCAAAGCTGTGTGTCAGCAAACTGACTATAACAAAACAGCCTGTATCAAAATGGCTGTGCCCTACATTGGCAAAGGACTTGCCATCAAAGGAATGTTTTTTAGAACGTCAGTGCTGTATATAATAAGATAAGATGAAAAGTTGTATGACTTTCCATTGATGTTTCCACTTTCAGTTGGAAGCTGGACTTGATAACCACAAGGAACTTGATGACAAAGAGGCACTACTCTCTATTCCTAGTTATCAATGCCTTCTGCAAAAAGGGATTGGGCACAACTTAACAAAGATGATCCTGCTTTTAACCGTGGAAATTGTGAAACACCCATACTGATTTTATGATCATGATTTTACACTTTGTTCTCATCACAAATATCTTTTGGTATTATCTACTAAGAATCAGCCAACGAATTTATGCCCAGATCAAGGCAGCGTGGGATGATTTGTTCACTGCTTACCACTACTGTATTCAATCAGAAGCCTGAAAGAACCATAGCACATGCAAATGCTGCCCCAAGATGCTGCCTCTTCAGACACCCAATCAGGTTGTAAAACCTTTCCTAGAAGATTTGATGCTAGAAACCTTTCTTGGCCTGTATCTTCAGGCTCAGAAAGCTTAGAGATTGGGCAGTCTTGCATTCGGTGTGCAATTTATAATGGCTATTGCTCTCTTCCTAACGTAACTGGCCCACCTTTTCTTTGACTTCCCAAGTATCATGCTCTCTTGGCTTTATCCTGCTTCACTGGCCTTTTCTTCTCAGTCCTTTTCTATCTGGCATTTCTCTGTCTGATCTCTAAATGTTGAATGCCTCAATGCTCAGTGTTGGGCCCTCTTCTCTAAGAATAACTCTCGCCCTGGGAGGGATCATTCAACTCTGTGACTTTAGATAGCATCGGTGTGCTGATTACTCCAAATATATTTTTTCAGCCTTAACTGTTCCCAGAACTCCAGATTCATATGTCCAATATTCCCATTTGAATGTCCAAGAGGCAGCTCAAATTTATAGGTTCAAAATGGAACACTGGATTTCCCTACCAACCCTTTCTTCTAGTCTTCTCCATCTTTGCGTTAAAATGAACTATGTAGCCATCTCTGATTCTTTTCTTCTCCTTGCCTCCTCCCCCCTCATATCCATCTATCTATCTATCTATCTATCTATCTATCTATCTATCTATCTATCTATCCATCTATTATCTATCTATCTATCTATCTATCTATCTATCTATCTATCTATCTATCATCTAGAGATAGATATGCCATTAGCAAATACTGCTATAATTCTATCCCTAAAACATATCTAGACTATATCTCCTCCCTTCTCTCTCCACTGCCATGACTCTAGTCTAAGTTTCATTACCCCTTACCAGGACTATGGCCTCTTAACTGGTCTTCCCCTTTCTTGGCATGACTGGCTCCTTATCATCATTTAGCTTTCAGATAATGGGTTAAGGCTCAAAGAGGTCTTTCCAAACTACCCAATCAGGAGTACCTCCCTTCCCCCAACTTGTTCTCTATCAACTCACAACGTCAACTTTCTTCATAGAATATACCACAGTCTGTAATTATCTATTTATTTCCTATGGACTGTGTTCCCTACTACAATATAAGCTCCATGGGAGCAGGGAGTTCAACTCTTCCCTCCTCACTCAGTCCCCAAGGTTTATCACAATGCCTGACCCACAGTAGGCCCTTGACAAGTACTTGTTGGAAAGAATCAAGTCTTTCCAAAAGAGAAAACTCTCCTTGGGATTCCAGAAGTTTAGGAGCCATCAATATTTTCTGTTGTTCAGAAACATTCCATTCAGATTGGCCATATATTAAATATGAGAGATATTTATTTAAAGGCATTAAGTTGAGACAGTTTTAAGGCCAGTTCAGACATATTAGTAATTCTGTAACAACTACTCCTTGGTTTGTCCCAAACTGCACACCAGGATGGTGACTATATGTGTTGGCTTGTACCACCTGGTTCAAATACAAATCATTAGCAATAACTAAAGGTGCTCTTTTACATAGATGTTTACAAAAGATTTAGTTGGGAAGAAATAATGATGTAGATTAGAATGAGCAATATTTAATTTTCAGTTTCCTGACACATAAATAAGTATACATTATAAATAGAAATGTAGTTGAGGAATGAAAAAAAATTTTTTGCAAACTTGCACAAGAATTCATTTTAGGTAAAGAATTGTCTTTGATTAGAATAATATCTGAGAGATGCCTAAGGGGTGGAAGTAGAGGCTCTGTATGGTTTGGAAAGAAATGACAAAAAGTTCACAAAATCATTCTGCATAAGAAATTGGGAAATATGGGAAGAAAATAAAAGAAGTAAATGAGGAATATGGGAGAGAAGGCTGAGCAAAAATGTCAGCAGGCTTAACTTTGGGTTGCTGGAAATACAGCAAGGAAACCAAGTTTTCAGTTTTAAATTGGCTGCTGGAGAGAGCTGCATATTTGCCATATAGCCCCCTACATGATAAACATTATCTTTGACTCTTCAGGAAGAGTCTACTACACACAGCTGCCTCTCATGAATTTGGGGTGGAAAACCTAGAAGGAGGGGCTGTAACCCACCCTCCGGGTCAGTGCCAAATGAAGATAAAGGAACAGCTGCAAGACACAGAGTGAAGAGTGGGAATTCAGCAGAAGCCAAACCCTGAGGTTACCAAGAGAATGGGGAACCCAGAAAAACTGCAGGGAGTTTGGGAGAGCATTGGTTTTCCCACAAGACAGGAGATGGGGTTTCCAGATGAATTTATGTAAATCTCGAGGTGATATCTGACTTCACATATAATTCAGGAGCCACTGACACTGTGATTCTGTTGCTAAATATTATCACACCTCATTAAGTCTTAGTGAATTCCCTAGTTAGGGATGATAGGTAGTGTGTGTTCTAAGTTGGATCCTCCATAGCATTAGTGAATTCCCTAATTAGGGATGATAGGTAGTGTATGTTCTAACTTGGATCCTCTTCTTTCATCATTCTATTCTAACGTATTTGTTTCTACTTTCCCCTGTGGTTTCATACTCCAATCTATACCCTGTTAGCCACACTGATAGGTCACTGGTCATTGGTTGTTGTTATTTATTAATTTAATTTATTAGGGTGACATCAGTTAATAAAATTATATGTTTCTAAGTTACAGTTCTATAATATATCATCCGTATATTGTATTGTGTGTTCACCACCCCAAGTCAAGTCTCCTTTCATCACTCCCTGTACCCTTTTCTACTTCCATCCATCTCTCTTCCACCTCTGATAATCACTATACCCTTGTCTATGAGGCGTGTTTTTTTTTCTTAATCCCTTCACCTTTTTCACCCAGCCCCCCCTACCTCCTCCCCTCTGATAGCTGTCAGGTTGTTCTCTACATCTATGAGTCTGTTTTCATTTTGTTAGTTACTTTAGTTTGTTCATTAGATTCCACATATAAGTGAAATCATATGGTATATATCTTTATTCTGAGAGTTGCTTAGCCAGAGCAAATAATAATACTCATCATCAATCATCATAAATTTATGACATCTCTGTAGTGGGAGAAGTCTAGCAAAAACTAAATTTTAAGCAATAATACACAGAAAAACCAAACGTTCCGCAAAGAGCATATTCAATTAAACGAAATCATTTATTAATTTAACTCAGCAAATGTTTATGTGCCAGATACTCTGCTAGGTTCCTGGACTTTAAATATGAATAAAACCCAATTACTTCTCTTGATGAGTTCATAGTCCAGTAGAGGACAAATAAAGAAATAATCACAATGCAATATGGTGAGTACAGAATATAATAATAATCATGGCGTCTATGAGATAATTGAAGAGAGACACTTAGTGAAGCCCATGGGAGGGGTTAGGGTTGGGGATAGCTTTTTTAATGAGCTAATAGCTGAGTTGGATTTTAAAGAGCATGGCTAGTCAAGTAGAGATGTGGAGGGAAGTTAGATTTGGGTCATGGGTAGGAGAGGTGAATGGAAGTGAAGATGTGCCTTCTAGAAAGGACATCAGAGGCAAAGGCATGGAAGGGAAAAATGCATAGATTACAGAGGGAGCTACAAGCAGTTTGAATTGCTGTGGACAAAACTAAGATGTAAATGAAGCTAGAGACAAAGGTAAGGCTCTGAATGCTATGTTAAAAAGTATAGACCATCCTGCTGCAGTGGAGAAACATTAAAGGGTATTTTTCTTTTTTAATCCTCACCCCAAAGATTTATTTTTGATTCTCGCTAGAGAGAGGAAGGGAGAGGGAGAGAAACATTGATTGGCTGCCTCCCATATACCCATCACCAGGAATCAAACCCAGTACACCTCTGTGCACAGGACAAACGCTCTAACCAACTGAGCCACACAGGCCAGGGGAAAACACTAGAGTGTTTTAAGGCAGAAAAGTGACATGACAAGATTAGAGATTTAAATAAATTACTTAAGGGACTTAAAGAGAACACTTAGAAAGGGGCTCCTGTGGCATCAGTGGTTGTACAGATACTTGAGGTAGATAGAATAAAGAAGATTTGTTAGCACATTATTGTTCTTACTCAGTTAAAAGATGAAGCGAGCCCCACCTGAGGCAATGGATAGTGCAGATGGAGAGGTGGGAACAGATTAGGCAATGTTTAGGAAGGTAAATGGTCAGGGCGTGGTAATTGACTGGATCTGAGAAATGAAGGAGACTGTCAAAGCATTCTCTCTTGGATGACAAATATGGGTAATGGGGTCATGAGCTAAGATTGTGTCTACAGGAGGATAAACTAATTTAATGGGAAAGATGAGTTCTATTCTAAACATGTGAAGTCCTACGTGCCTTTGGGACAGCTAGGACGAGCCAAAATGAACTACAACTTTGGGGAGAGATCTCACTCAAAGGTACAGCATTGAAATTCATCTCTGTACAGGTGGTAGTTGAAACACTGAGGGTGCATCAGGTCACTTAGGGAGCATGTGTAGAGAGAAGAGTGCTGGTCAAGGGAGATTCTAGGCAGAAGAGAGGCCCGTAAAACAAAAAGAGAGAGAGAATGAGATATATCGATATTTGTACCATGTATATTCACTGTTGAATAGCATTATTTTGTATGAAATAAACCACCATTTATTTATCCACTTCTCACATACACACATTTTCTCTTAATTAAAAAAATTAAAACAAAAGAGAAAGTAGAGAAGGAATGCTCAAAGATTTATGAAAGAACAAGGAGACTGTGGTGTCATTAAGATAAAAAGTGCCTGGCCAGTGTGGCCCAGTGGTTGAGTGTCAATTTATATATAAACCAGGTGGTCACGGAGAGATTCCGGGTCAGAGCACATGCCTGGGTTGTGGGCTCCATCTTCAATGGGGGGCATGCAAGAGGCAGACAATCAATGATTTTCTCTCATTATTGATGTTTTTGCCTCTCTCTCTCTCTATCCCTTCCTCTCTGAAATCAATAAAAACTATTTTTTTTAAAAGATAAAGAGTAAATTTTAAGAAGGAAGAGATCAATTATGTTATATGTAACACAGGGCTCAAAAAATACTTTAATTTATCCATTTAGATACCATTTTGAGAACTGCTCTCATAGAGTATAACAGATTGAAGACTAATTAGGGAGGAAACCCCTTGAATATCCAGCAAGGATACTTAAACCAGAGAAGGACAGCACCAAAAGGGAAAATTATTGGTCAGTGTCACATGTAAATATAGATACACAAAAACTAAATTAAATACTTACAATTCATTGAAAATAAATTGTAATCAAAGAGGGTTTAATCTCAGAAGTGAACTGATACTTTATTTTTTTAAATCTATTAGTGTAATTTACAATCTTATCCAATTAAGGGAGAAAACGAAATGATCACTTCAATAAATACAAAAAGAATCATTTAATAAAATAGAACACTCACTTTTTGATTTTATAATATCCTTTTTACAAAAAGATAAAATAATCCTTGATGTAAAAAACATATGCAGACTTCATACTTAATGGTGAAATCATGGAAACATTCCCTTTAAAATCAGGAACAAGACATGGCTATTGTACCTGTTCTACATTGTCCTGAGGGTTCTAATCAGGGTAGTAAGACAAGGAAAAAAAAAGGAATTAGTAAGGAAAAAAACCCTAATCGTTATATGAAAATAATATGATTATCTAAAGAGAACATTAATGACAATCTTTTGACATGTAATCAATACTTATGAGAGAGTTCTTCAAGGTTGATGGGCATAAAATCAATGTTCAAAAACCAATAGTGTTTCTATCTATCAGCAAATTCTCCTTACGGTATACATTTTGTTAAATTTACAGTCAGAATTCAAACAGGGTGCTTTGTGGAACTTAATCAGTTGATTCTGAAATGCACACGGAAGACTTCAACCAAGAATAGGCAAGGCAACTTTAAAAAAGAAAAATGAGGAGAGAAGCTAACACAGTGTGGTACTAGATCGTAAATAGGTAAATGGATAAATAGAAGAGGACAGAGCAGTACATATGAAACTTGGTAGATAATATATGTGCAAGTACAAAGCAATGAGGAGAAGCTGGACTATTCAATAAATGGTGCTGGGTCAATTAGCTATCCCAGGGGAAAATTAGATCCTTCCCACTGTACACATAAGTAAATATCAAATAGGTTAAAGACTTCAGTGTGAAAGGTAGGGTAATAAAGCTTTCAGAAGATAATAAAGGAGAATATATAATAAAGGGTAGGCTTTTTTAAGGCATGAAAAACAAATTATAAACAAAAAGATGTTAAATTAAATTTTTTATTTGAGAAAAGATGCCACAAATAATGTTAAAAGAAAAAAAAAAAAAACAAGACTAGGAGAAAATATTTGCCATCCAAATAACTGACAAAAGATTCGTGCACAGCATATACTAGTACATAGAGGGAGCTTCTATAAATCAATAAAAAGAGGACAAAAATGCAATAGAAAAAAAATTGTCAATGAATGTGAATAGACAATTCAGAGAAGTGAAACCCAAATTGCCAAAAGCATATGAAAAGATGCTTAACCTCTCGAGAGGAAAATGCAAAATGTAAAATTGGATCACTTTTCATATATATGAGAATGGCAAAATTTAAAACCTGATAATGCTAACTATTGGCAAGGATGTAAAGATATGATGGGAAAATAAATTTGTACAAGCACAAGGAAAAGCCAATATTTTGTAAACTGGACTGTGTGTACCTTACTATATCGCAATTCAATTTCTGGACATATATCTAGAGAAATTCTGATACATATGCAGAAAGAGAATTGCCTTAAGGATGGGTCACTATTGTTTGCAATTGTAAAAAACGGGACAATTATCAATAGTGTGAATGTGTGAATTAATAGTGGACTATGTATGATATAAAATTAGACAACAGTTAAATGAATGGACTAGATCCAAGAGTATCAACAGAGATAAATCTTGAAAACACAATACGAAATGCAAAAAATAAACTTTAGGATGTATTATATACATGTGAATTTCATGAAGACATATACAAAAATTCAATAAAAAATCATCAAAGGATTTGTATACACACATGTGCATGTGCACATATAGAAAAGATGTATACCAACATTGGAATAGTCATGACATTTAGGTGGTTGGGAGAGAAAGGGATTGGATGGGTGTAAAAGGAACTTCAGCTATATTTGCAAGATGTTGTCTTTTTTTTTTTTTTTAAAGGTTTGAAGAAAAAAATAATGACTGGGAGGTAAGGAGATAGTAAAGACAGTGAGTATAGGACCTTCTCATCCACTCTACTTTAGTTGTCTAATTTCCAGGACCACATTCTATACCCTGTCGTCACTCAGACATTACACCTCAGCAATCTTAAATTTCAATATCCCACTTTCTGACTACTAGCTTCTAAACTTCTGGCTCTTTTCTCGTTATCCTGCTAAGGATGTCCTATTATAGACCAAAAGGACCTCTCCCCCCAAAACAACCTCTAGATTTCTTATTCTCAATAACAGGAACCAACCCTAATCAATAATGGTGACACAGTCAGCAGCTGTTATGACCATCTTCATCCATATTTAGATGACAGCTTCCTAGGGATATATTTTGGATATTTTTTGTCTTTGATAAGAGTCTTAAATAGGCCACAGCCATTTTCTTTGGCTAGAGTGAATAACTTGGTGTTTCCATAGTTACTATAAGAACATAGAAATTAATTTGCTAAAGATTAATTTTGCTAAATTACAATTTAGCAAATTATAAAAGTATAATTTTGCTAAAATTATATGTGAGCGGTGTGGCTCAGTGGTTGAGTTTCCACTAATGGACCAATAAGTCAAGGTTTGATTCCTGGTCAGGGCACATGCCCAGGTTGCAGGCTTGATCCCCAGTTGGGGGTGGTCGGGGAGTGCAGGAGGCAGCTGATCAATGATTCTCACCATTGATGTTTCTATCTCTCGCTCCCTCTCCTTTCCTCTCTGAAATCAATAAAAAGATATTTAAAAAAAAAAAGATTGCCTCTTCATAGATTGTGTTAGTTAATAGATGGTTGGTACTGAATTACCCAAAAGATAACGGTGGTGTTCAGAGCACTAGCACACAAAAACTAACATAAAGATTTTAAGAGTTTGATATTTGACTTTTTAAAACAAGTTCTGTAGTGGTCATGACTTAAAAAGAAAAAAATCAGAACTTTGTTGATTTTTCTAACACTCTGCAGTATTTTTTATTTACACAGGGTGAGGTGAGGCACCTTATTATTTTCAGTGCTTAGAACCTCTAAAGGTGTTAATTAGGCGCTGATGTTAGGGGCCCTTGTGGTTCCATCTGGGCGGTTTTATTCCTTTTTCATTCCTGTAGTTGAATGCTCACTCAGGTGAGGTCATTGTTTTGGAGGAGCTTTTACCAAGAAGAAATGACTGGTAAAGTTCTGTTTGTTTCCTGCCTGATCCACTGCTTTCCTAAACTACATTGGTTGGTACAAACAGGGACCTTCTCTTAGGGGAAATGGGTACTCACAAAATCCAAGAAGATTCTCAAGTCTTCCTTGGTACCGATGTACACCTAAGATCAAACAGTTGCTAATTTAAAATCACTATCAAATATTGCTGTGAGGAGAACCTAAGATCCCCAAGTTTTCCACCTCAACCTCAGTTTCTCTGTTTAGAATACTTACTTCCTTTTTACCTGACCCGCTTCCAAACTTCATTCATGCCACAGCTTTGGTTTTTAATCCAACTTCTTTCTACCCAGAAGGCAGAGGAATGAATGGCAGCCACCCAACCACTAGAGGCTTGCTGTCCTAGGCTCCTGAACAAAGAGACTGGAAAAGTAAGGAAATGGTCTTTTTAAATACAAACCCCTTCTAAGGAGTAGGGAATACATTTTCTCCTATTGCATTAAGTTCTGTTTAAGACTCGGGATTCATGATGCTCTCTTGATGAGGGATGAGGGACAGACAAGGTTGAAAAGGGGGACATACTGAGCAATCAGGAACAGCTGAGAGCTACAAAGATAGGGCTCTGCTCATGTATAAATAGAAATGTTGCTGCTACCCTGATGAATCAGACCAGATGTTTCTCTGATGTCTCTGTTTGGTCCTTTGGTTTTTTGTGGTGTTGTTTTTTTTTAAGTATAATTTTGCTAAAATTATATGTGGGGCCAGGAATGTGGCATACATGCTTTAAGCTTTAATAATATGTAAAGGGATAAAATTACCCAGGAAACCTTTATTAACAAGAAAAATACCCATTTAGGAAAGAACTTGAAAAAGGGCAAGAAGGAAACAACTTGTGATAGGGCTGATTCAGGAGATCTGAATTCTAATCCTTCCTCTGGCACGAGCTGTGTGACCTGGGGCAAGCCATGTCATTTTCCTGGGTCTATGTTTATTTTTTAGGTGTGGGAGGGGCTGGAGAGAGAATGGGGGTTCCATGGCTGGGTTTATTAAATTAATTATTTTAGTGTCTCTTGCAGCTCCAAACATCAGAATCCAACCAGGTTTTCTTTTTCAGTTTAATTTCTTGTTTGCTGGGTTCTGATTTCATTGAGGGGTTAATATGGGAAAGACTTTATGGGGGCCCTGACCAGTTTGGCTCACTGGATAGAGCATCGACCTGCGGACTGAAGGGTCCCAGGTTCGATTCTGGTTGGGGGCATGTGCCTTGGTTGTGGGCACATTCCCAGTAGGGTGTGTGCAGGAGGCAGCTGATCGATGTTTCTCTCTCACTGATGTTTCTAACTCTCTATCCCTCTCTCTTCTTCTCTGTAAAAAATCAATAAAATATATTAAAAAAAAAAAGACTTTATGGGGGATAACACAAGGCCCCTGCCCTCAAGATGTTTATTACCTCACAGAGTTACACAAAGGACTGTATCACAATATGGAAAGTGCTGGATGTACTTGGGGAGCAGTGACGTATTTGGGTTGGCGGAGCTGAGGCAATGAGTCAGGTAGCCATGGTGGTTTGGATCACAGTTAGAAGGCCCCTTAAATCTCAGTAGAGCATGCATTTTACTTAGGAGGCAGCAGGGAGCTGTTTTTTGAGCTTGGATGTGATCTGTTTTAGGATACTTCACCTCCAGCAGAGTGTAGGATGAACTGGAGGTAGAAAGGCCTCATAGGCAGGAGGACAGCTAAAACATTAATGCATCATCTTGGTGAAAGCTAACCGGGGCTGAGCTGGGATGGTATCAGTGGGAATGGAAAGCAGGGGTTGGATTTATGCCAGCTAGGGTGGAGGAAAGAATGCAAAGGCAACTGCACAGTTAAGCAAGTATGAGGTAGAAACCTCAGTTTCACAAACATAAAAAGGAAATTCAAGAAGGGAAGGGTGTTTGGGTAACAAAAAGGGGAGTTTACTTTCCTAAACTACAGGAAGCATGTCGTAGTGGAGGTGTGCAACATTTACAAATTCCTGATTGGACCTCAGTACTGTGGATGAGGCTGGAGAGGCTATCCAAGTGAGAGTTGAAATTGTAAAAATGAAGAGATCGCCAGGGAATTGTAGAGTGAGGCAGGAGAAAGACAGACAACAGAATATTGAGAAATATCTAAATTCTTCCCTTACAATGAACTGGACACGGTTAATGTTCTAGAACACAGGACACAGGGATGGACAAAACTAGGTTTACAGTGCATTGTGACATTCTTTTGCATTAATAAAGCTATCGTAATACTCATAACCTGCAAGTCTTTCCATAGGAACAACTGTAAACCTACTTCTTGCCAACCCTGTATAATCAGGAGGATGCTGGGTCATTGTGTCCAAGGGGAAAGGTAACAACATTGAAAGGGAGAGGCTGGTGAGCCAGGGTTTAAAAATTACATTACTGCTTGGGGGATTAGCTAGGTAGTCTAGAAGGGACTGGCTATAATAAAATGATTGTGTGTTTTCCTACAGATAAACAGAGGAGAAAATTGCACCCATGCCTGGTCTTCAGGCTGTGACAGCCAAGATTCCAAATCTTCATCTCTCCTTATTATTGGCAAGGTGTACTAGTATACTCCGTCTTTTAGAAATCTCAGATTATAGACAGCCTTTGCTTTTCAGACTATTACCTGGGGAATTTATTATTATCTTTTTCTCCTTCCCCGGTTTTTAGTTCCCACTTGTCCTGGGTCTTGGGGTTGAATTCTAAGGATAATAATTATGTAGATCCTCTGAGAGCTTAGTGTCTGAAGCTCCAGAGGGAGGAAAAAGGAGGAGGGGTTAGAGTAGGCAGAAATGAGACTTTAGCTCTATTGTCGTTCACACACACAAAAGCCTGTTTGCAAATGCAATGTAAATGAAGACTTTATTAGCCAAGGATTTATCTTCACAATAAGATCTGGGATTACACCAGGGACATACATGTATACATCCAAGTAGGATTAACTGCCTCCCAACAATGCAAATTGGTTTATCACTTTTGTTTTTCTTCAATATTTTTCATAAGTGATAATAATTTGCAAAAACCATTAAATATTTACTTTGGCTCTGAAGTGTTAGAACAACTCTGTCTTCCAAGAGGTGAAGGAGACTCTTAAGGCGTTTAGATCTAACAGTGAATTAAAAAATTAGGAGACAAGGGTTTTAATCTGTCTACTAACTAGCTATGTTTAGGTAGATTGCTTAATAGAATTCTATGCTCCAATATTTTTTTCATTGGCTAAATGGATATTTAAAAAATATTGGCTTTGTTTGTCTCGTAGAATTATTGTTCAGGTGATTAAAATATTTTCTCTTTAAATTATAAACATTAGGTAAATTCCAGACATACTATTACTTAGGCAACTAGATAACCACTGCAGCTCATCTGAGGTTAGGATGGGGAGGTGAAGCAGGGACCAGGATTTGGAGAATCTGGATGAAGAAAGTAGGATTACTGGGGGTTGGCAGAAGCTTTTCTTTTCTTTTTTTAAAGGAAAGGCACATTTTATTCTTTTAAAAAAATATTTATTTATTTATTTTTCCTTATTGATTAAGGTATTACATGTGTCCTCATCCCCCCTTTCCCCCCGCCACCTCCCTGCTCATGCCCTCCCCCCCCTCCTCCAGTGTCTGTGTCCATTGGTTATGCTTATATGCATGCATACAAGTCCTTTGGTTGATCTCTCCACCTCCCCCCACCCTCCCCTGCCTTAGAAGCTAGGTGGTTTCTTTTCAGCTCAAAAATGGATAATGTCACTGAGAAAGCAAGCTTAAAAAAAACCCAAAAAACAAACAAACAAACAAAAACCCTGTTTCATACACCAATCCTAATGCTGCTTTAAGATAATTGCTTGGGATAAGCATAACCAATGGACATAAGACACTGGGGGATAGGGGAGGCTAGGGGACTGTCTAGGGCGGGGGGATAAAATGGACACATATGTAATACCCTTTGTAATACTTTAAGCAATAAAAAAAAAGATAATTGCTTGGGTAAATAAATTCCTTATATATTAACTAATAAAGAGACACTCAAATTTGTACATCTGATGCCCATTGTTCACTTGCTCTCTGACTTCTGTTACCATGACTTCAACAGTATAAATAAAAATGCTCTGCCTCCCTGTAATCTCCTAGCTTCAACACATTCCCTTGTCCACTCAAGCACTGAAAAATACAACAGTTTAGACTTGGAAGTCTGACTGTGGAGTCAGATAAGAAATCAGGGTTCTAGATATTGAAAATGACTACTCCAAATATATCACCAAGCCACATATCAACCAGCTTAACCACAAAAGGTTCTTGAGGGAATAAAGTTGAAGTAACCATTCTCATTGAGATTTGTACGGGTGGTTGATTTGCCAGGTAACCTGGCTGTTCTTCAGTTTCCTCACCTGTTCAATAAGAGGCAGGATGAGTTAATTTCTAAGGTCACTTTCTGCTTAGAAAGACTGTTATTCTAAATAAGAATTTGAATAAAATTACAAATGCCGCCTCAGAGCTCTTGATAAGTCCACCAACTAAGACAACAGAATACCACAAAACCGGACTATGAAAATGTCCCCATTGTAGATCAGTCTCTGTACAAAGTACAGAGAAATGGGGGAGGGGAGATACTAAATACCCTATCCCCCCTAAAGTGTAAAAAGAAAAAAAAAAGGAACATATCCTTGTGGAATTTCTGCTCCGTTTTAAGTAGCTATGTTCAAAAACACTGAAGACCTACTATGTGCAAGGCACTAAGTAGTTACTTTTCTATTTCTTACTGTGCCGGCAAGCTCTTAAACCAGAACTAGTGAATACCGCCGTGGGTGGGCATAAAATTAAAGCCAAGGTCAAGGAGGACGGAGTCTACAAATAGACCAAAAATAAAACTCAAGTGACATCATCAGAGGAAAAAAAGCCAACATATTGCACAAAGATCAAAGGCAGAAAGAAAAAAGGAGGGAAACATGTTTGGTTAATACTGGGCCTTTGGGCAGTCCATGTGCTTGCGAGGCCCGTCCATCCATCCACACCACACTTCTTAGCCCTGCTATTCCCCACCGATGACAAGTCCAGCCTCGGCGCGGACAGGGCGCGGAGCGCGGATCCCACAGCCCGGACCCCGCTGCCAAGTCTCCTCTCTGGGACAGAGGGAGTTTCCCCCCAGGGCGACTGTAAGATAAAAACAACCTCTCCAATCCTTCGTCCAATAAGAAATACTCGTTCAAATGAGTACGTACATACACACAAGGAAAAGGGTGGGGACATGGGAAAGGGAAGCTCTTTTTCTTTCTTTTTAAATTTCCCGCACCCCCTTTCCTCTCCGCCTTCCCCACGCCGCCTTCACCTTCACCTTCAGCTGCAGCTGGAGAGACTGGGACCTCGCGCTGCTGGGCGGTTGCAAAGAAAGTAATTGGAAAGGAGGCGGGACGGGCTAGATGAATAACTCGGTGTTCGACTTGTCCTGCCTCGGGCGGCAGTTCCTCCTCCGCTTCATTACTGACTGCACACGCGGCCGGCGCTCGGCGCTCGATTGCTCCGGCCTATCACCCTGGGATGCCGCCTGCCGCCGCCACCGCCACCGCCACCGCCACCGCCGCGGCTGCCGGGCTTGTGGGATCTGCGGCGGAGCCGGAGCCGGAGCCGCGACGGCAGCGGTGGCTTGAGAGTTAGGGGGGCGGGCCGGCTCGTTCCAGGGGTGGGGGCTGAGGGCAGGAGGGCGAGAACCCGGGGCCATCGGCTCCCTTCAGGCTGAGGGAGCGGACACTCGGAGCCCCCGAGGCGGCGGGAGCCGGTCGGAGGGGGCGGCCCCTGGCGGCGACGCCCCCAGCCCAGCCCTGCCGGCCGCGCTCCATCCCCAGTCCGAGCCCCGCTCCGGCCGCGGGAGACGCCGGCCGGGGTTTAAAGGGAGGCGGCTCTGAGGGGGCTGGCGGGCGAGCCGCCCCTCCCGGGTCCTTCCTCGTCTCCTCCCGGGAGGGACCCGCACCTGAGCCCGGACCCCCCCGCGGCCGGGGCCACGCTGGACCCGCCTCCCGGCCGGGGCCCCGCTCGCCGGCTGCAGGTGGGCTGCAGCGCCCGAGCCGCGGGCAGGGGGCGGCGGGGAAGGAGGTGAGCCGCGTCCGCCGGCGGCGCCCGGTCCCTGCCCCGCCGCGCGCTCCTCCCCTCCCCGCAGGCAGGGCGCGGAGCCTTGCGCCCGCCCCCCGGCGCGTCCCCCCCGGGCACCATGGAGCTCTCCCCGGCGTCCGGAGGAGCGGAGGCGCTGTCCTGGCCGGAGATGTTCTCGGGACTGGAGTCCGACTCGCCGCTGCCGCCGGAGGACCTGGACGCGGCCGTCCCCGTCGGCGGGGCCGTGGCGGGTGGCATGTTGGACCGGATCCTCCTGGAGTCGGTGTGCCAGCAGCAGGGCTGGGTCCGCGTGTACGGTAAGGACCGCGCCGGGCCGTCCGAGAGGCCGGTGTTTCTCCCCTTTGGCGAGGCCGGCATTCCTTGCCCCGCTCGTGCCAGCCCCGCGCTCAGCCCCCCCCCCCCCCTTTCTGGGTCCGGTTCCCACGTCCCTTTTGGTCCCGGGGTCCCCCGCCTTTGGGACCAGTGCCTCCGGGCGAGCCTCTGGGCAGAGCGCTGTCTCACTCAGTGTGGTCTCCGGACCTTCAGGCTCCGGCCGTGAGTTGAAGGGAGAGCTGGGCTCTGCAGACCTCATTCTTAGGCGATGACTTGGGGGGAACTGTCAGCCGATCCTCGAGAAGGTCTGATGGAACACACCATGCGATCCAGTGAAGGGAGGGGGTGTCGGGGGGGTCTTTTCTTTCTCTGGATCCAGGCGAGGCTGGAAACCAGGATAGGAAGAAGCTCGGCGCACGTGTGTATTGGGTGGGAAAAGGCTCTTCTGTCACCTCTTTCTGAACCTCACTCTCCAAAGACACCCAACCGCCCAGACCCGCTGGCGTGGACGGTTGCAGACCGCACCGCTGTGTCTGGTTCCCTCTGCAAAGGGACTGGGCTGCTGCTACTCAGCAAGTTAAAAGCGATGAGCACACACGCGAAAACTTTCCCTTTCTGCGTTCCCCGGGTAACCACCTCTTTCATGAAAAGGGGATGATGAGGTCCTGTGAGGGTGAGCCCTGTGGCCTCATGGAAACCGTGCTGGTTTTGAAAACTCCCAGCCCAAGGGTGTATCGCCCGGCATTGGAGGACCGAGCAAGTGGCTCTCCAAAATATTGGCAGGTCGGGATGTTTTATCGCCTCGCTGGCATGGACACGAAAGACTTTAGACCTGGGGCTGACCTGAGTCTAAGACAGCAACCTTGAGGCCCCCGGGGGCACACACAGCGTGAGGGTGTTATCCTGTGGTTACGTACATCTGAGCCTGTAGCGGCCAAGTACGTCGTTACCTTTTCTCTCTTCATCCTTCTGAACAGGGCATGTGTTTTCTGTCCAAGAGAGACCAAGACTTAGAAGTTGTCTCTCTGGATAGGTCAGCTGATTTCAAGACATCAAGCCTGTCCCTGGGAGAAAGCTCACAGGACTAGGAGGGCAGAGATTGGAGTTTTTTGTCTCAGTTCTGCTCCTAAATGTCTTACCTGACTTGGGGCAGATCCGGTCACTTTCTCGACCTCTGATTCTTCATCTGTAAAATGAGCGGAGGGGATTAGATAATCTCTTAATGGCTCTTTCAGTTCTGAAAAGTCCAGCCGTTCCTATAACCAGTTCTTAAGGATATATGTATGTACCACTTGGTATTGGGCTTGATGTGTATGTGTTTCGTGATGTTATTCTAATTAACGGGAAGAATTACAGACAACAAGTGGGAGGTGATGCAAGGGCACCCAGTTCATTCTCAGCCGATTAAAAACGTTAGGGCCTGATTTTCCATCCACCTGCTAATCCCACTTAGCTGATAGTTTATAGCAAAGGTTGGTGAGAATCTGAAAATGAGCCTGAATTAGAGTTTATATTGAGGTTTTCCCAGGCTAGTCTTTTTCTATCCTTACGCACTTCTTTGGCATATTGTTTTTTATATGAAGTTAGAGATAGGGCCATGTTACTGTAAGAATAATAATTCAGTATTTCAGTGTCCAAAACTATCCTCTCTGGGTTTTCTAGACCTAGGTTAACTAACATTCTTTGCATGTAACCCATAAAAATATGTGTTAGTTTTTGTAGTCCATTCCTAGGGCTAGATTTGTGAGAGGGGTGTGTGTGTATTCTTAAATATGTGTGTGTGATTCTTAAATATGTGTGTGCATATACACATACATACGTGGTCTCTGTCTCATACAGTGTTCATTTCAGTGTCAAGTTGCAGACTTTCCACTGCCTTGTAACTTTTTTGTCTTCCCTGTCAATTAACCAGAAGTTGTTTTTATTTATTGTCTAGAACTGCTACTTTCCTTACTCTAAACTAAAGCAACTCATCCTGGATACTGCTTTGTTGTCTTTAGTTTGAGGTAAATATTCCAAAACTATCTGAATGACAGTTGGCTTTTTATGTTCTTAGGTAGTTTTTAAGTTGCCTATTGCATAACTCTTTGAAAAGCTTTGAAGGAAAATAATAGAATGTAGAAAATCAATTTGAAAAACACTAGTTCATTTTGGTGTTCTTGTTTATTTGTTTGTTTTGGGCGTTCAAAATCCTGATTGCTTTGGAACATCTGGATTCTTCTACACAATTTAAAGAGACTTTGATGAGTGTAAGTCTAATGTTTTTTAAAGAAATCTTGAGTATAAAACTGGGAGTTGAGAACTTGGTTTTTTGTTCTGGCTTTGCCACAAATTGGTTGTCTAACTTTGGGCAAGTAATTTTAACTCTGTGGGTCTAAGTTTCTATGTAAAATGTGGAATCTGGAGTAATTGGTATCTGTGGTCCATTTTAGCTTTAGAGTTGTCTGATTCTATGGCCTGCCCTATTATTTTACCTACAGCTAGGCCTGCCAATTTCAGCCCGACTCTTGGGGTTAGGCATCAGGCAAGCCCTGAATGCATTTAAATCATGATTGTCAGAGGATCCTGGGGAGCACTTTTATCAAGAGGTCAGTGAACTGAGTTTTGAAAGAAGGAATGTTGAGGGCAGATGTATATTTGTTTGGAATGTTTTCACAAGATAGGAAGGTGGGGATGGGGATCTTGCTCAAGTCTAGCTCATTCAATTGAGATCTAACCTGAAATAGCCATGTGGATTTTACTTAGGGTGCAAAAAGGCGCTGTTTTAAGTGCTGCTGGCTTCTGGCTATGGTTCACATGCTCTGCAGAACATGAATCTTTGTAACCAATAAGCAAACAAACAGCAATGACAAAAGTACCCCCACCCCAAAGAGGATCTTAACAGAAACCTTTAGAAACGATATTTTATAGTTTACCTCACAGAATTGAAAGACTAGGCACTGTTTTGAGCTTGCTATTGCCAAAGTTGATATAGATTATCTATATAGATATAGATAATCTCTATATATATAATCTCCAGAGTTTTGTGTAGTGCATTGTCATGATTGGAAAACTTTTTTTGGAATATGTTCAGAGCTTTATAATAGGTGGATCTATATTTAAAACACAAATGCACATCTTTGAGACATAGCTAAGAGAAAAATTTATGCTGTTTTATTCTTCATTTTGTTTTAGTTATAAAATGTTTCATTTGTTGTATTTCAGTATTACAATCAGTTGTGCCCATGCCCTGTCAGGGCTATGAAATTTTTGACACCAGGGAATCTGTCTTGTTTATCTTTGCATTCCTATCTTGCCACCCCCTTTATTGTCACTGTGTCTCGCAGATTGGTACCTTGCTCAGGGTAAGTCAGTGTTTGTTGAATGTTGATCCGTCTGTCCTTTGACCATCCAGATCTTAACCTGACTGATTGTATGAGTGGTAGAGTAGCTTAAACAAAGGCATGCCACAAACAGCTAAATATGGATGCAGAATCCAAGAGCATCAAATGCAGAACATTTTTCAGATATTTATAGCCTCAAAGCAGAGTCAATTGGCTGAAAAAGCTCAGCAGGCTAGCAAAAGGAAACGGGAGCGGCAAAGGCAGCCTCTCTGTGCTTTCTGGTAAACAATGAGAACATTAAAGTCAACTACTTTACCATGAATGGATAGCGAGTGTAGGACACCCTTTGGGAGAAATTGAAATACAGTCTCTAGCAACAGTGCCCGTCTTGGAGCGTGGCACCCATCAGTAAGACCGGTCTGCAAGTGTATGCACAGAAGTATTCTTGGAACTAAAGTTATCACAATAAAGCAATCACCAAGAAATCATACAGTTTTTAATTTTAATAATATCAGTAGGACTTATCTAAAATATTCAATTAATAAAATATATAATATCAACATTGGTTACTATGAAGCTAGTATACAGCTCATTGTTTATTATTAAAATTTGTAAAGGCTGGAACTATTTCAGCAAGCAGAAGAAAAAGAGAATTAATTATATTGCATTAAATACCATGTAATTCTAGAAGTATGACAGTGGGAATTTGATAAGAAGGTCTCATGAACTGGATATGAGTTGATGGGGGCAGACGTTTTACCTGGTGTAGTAAATAATATTGCTTATGCTTCACAAATTCAGACAAAGGATGAGATATGCTTTATTGCACTTTTAGAAACTCTTCCTTTATATTTACTTAAAATGTTGCAAGCAGTAACAAGTCCAGGAAGTTGTTTCATTTTGGTCCAGTATGAATCAGATGTGACTAACTGACCTTATACAAAAATGTTCTTAACACAACTAACTGAATATTCTTAGCAAATCATTCACTCTTCAATGCCTTAAATACGAACCCTACCATTTCTGTTTTGCTTTAATATGTAAATGAATATTATTCAAGCAAGACTAAAAGTTTTGTGTGCTCTAGCTAATTGCTTGCTAGAAGAGAATCAGTGAATGTGTATCCAGTACATCCCCAAATATGTTCATGTTATTTAAGTGTTTTAATTTCCTCAAATACTGTTAAATGAATTTTTATAGATGAGCATTAATACTAGTACTTTAAAGATTCTTAGGATCTTAAGCTTGAGTTCAGTACTGAGGATGTGGCATTGTCTGTGAATGTTGACAGTTTCCCATGATCTTCAATACATTTTATACACGTTGGGAGTAATCAGTTCTTTACTGAAATAGGAGAACTTTCAAGGCTCTTTGGCACAGTGGATAGAGCGTCGGCAGGTGGACTGTAGGATTCTGGGTTCAATTTTGGTCAAGGGCACATACCTTGGTTGCAGGCTCCTCCTGGCCTGGGCCCCATGCAGGAGGCAACAAATAGATATGTTTCTCTCACATTGATGTTTCTCTCTGTCTTTCCCTCTCTCTTCCACTCTCCCTAAAAATCAATGGAAAAATATCCTTGGGTGAGGATTAAAAAACATAATGAAATAAAATGGTTAAAAAAAAAAAGAATGCCTAAGGATATACTAGTATTATTTTAAATTACATTGATTTCAATGAACCCTTTATTCCTTTGAAAGATAATTTATAGATCTCATTTAAATCATGTGTTCTATTAATGTTTACAGATGAAGGACAGTTTCCTTTATAAACTCTTAGTATTTTTCTATCCTCTGTCATGTTGGTTTATTGATACTTCATTTTCAAAGAGTAAAAATATTTTCAAAGAATGAAACTATTCATCCACAGTCCTTTTCCAAAACCATTTGGACTAGAGTGTTTCAGAATTCAAAATTTTTTTATTTTAGAAAATATTGTATATATTCAGTGACATTAACCCCGTAGCTGGGTCTTGAGCAACATTCAGGAATCGGTTGTATTAAATATTTCTGCAGTTAAATAAATGAATATTCACACTAAGTGTGGTATAAGACTATAAATAATGTCAGTGCAGGTCAGATTTTACTGCTAAAGAGGTTATTGAAAAAAGGTTTTCCGAGCTTTTTGGATTTAGGAATTGCAGGTATGGAATTGAGGTTCTGTACAAATTTTCTGACATAAATAATATGAAGTTCTAGAAAGCCCCTATTTGAGAATAGTTTGTTTATAAGGATTTCCTTTATCTTTTTCAGATGATAAAATTCAGTGCATACACTTTAAAAAATGATGTGGAGTTGTGTCCTATTATGTTGAATGAACAATAATTTTCTCTGATTTGCTAAGGAAAAGAAAAGGGATTCACATGACAGAAAGTAGGTTTTACTGAGGTTACTAAGGAAATAAATGATGGTAAGACAGTGGTTTCTAATGCTTTGTTTCATTAGAAAGAAGGATGAGGTAACTTGAAGCAGAGTTTATGTAATTGTTCTTTGCAGGTTGCTCTCTTCAGTAACACAACGTGATTTGATCACCTTTTAAGTAGGTGAACCACAAAAAAAGCATTCAACTAATGACTGAGTTAATCCAGAAAAAATTTAGCTGGCTGCTCCTTTGTCCCTCCCTATTAGAATAACTTTTAAGTAACCAGAGAGGTGTTTGGTCTTGTTAACCAGAAGGAGGAGTTTAAAGTGTGCTGAAATTGCTTCACCTGGTCTTGGCAGAGGGATAATTGTTCTCTGATGTTTGTAACAACACCTTTCTTCCCAAAGGCTGTCAAGTGCTTCTTAAAACCTGTAGGTAGAGTATCCTTTACAGATTTAATGTAGCTTATTTTCTGGTGAGAAAGCATCCATCAAGAGGTACATGATACAAAACTAGTAGGAAAAGTAGAAAGATGTCTTGAGGCTCAGTACAGTAGTGTTAGTGGGTTTACTGTATGGTAAAAAGAATAAGAAATAAAAATGGAGCCTTTGAAGGCATGACAAAAGTTCATTTGCTGGATGGTCATACAGGAGTTATCATCTTCCTTGTCTCAACAGCAGAGTTCAGATGTTAGGAGTTACCTTCCTTTTCCAAGTGTTGGTTACATTAACTGGTTGTTTGCATCTACTTTGCTTATAAGGATCCAATTTAGATCCTGATTACATTCTTATTTCTCCATAAATTGTCTTCAATATTGCTCAGATTCTATTCACAGGGTCTCATTTTCAGTAGGTTTTCTGAGAGTACTCCCTGTCCAACTCCGGAGTGTAAGAGATGGGTAAGACTGGTAGACACCAGTTGGGAGAGTGAAAATTTAGAGAGGAAAATATTTAACATAAGGCAAGGAAACAAAATTCAGAAGTATAGTGTGAAAAGTTAAAAAAGAAAGTTTAAAGTTGATAGTCCCAAATACTTTTCAAAACAATCCTTTAAGTTTCCTCATTAAGGAAACTGGCTCAGGAAGTTTAGTTTATTCCCAAAATTGGAGACAAATTCCACAGTTTGTCAGGATTAGAACTCAACCTCAGATTCCTCAGCCAGCCGCCTGTTATAGCTTGTAGATCTTACTGCTTTCCCTTAGGGAGATGGCCTTTCACAGTTGGAGGTCAGGAACACTGCACACTGAGAAATAGCAGATTGTTAGTTTCACAGTCTTTAAGGGAAATGCTGGAAATGCCATTACCTAGATAACAGAGAACAAACATGGACAAAACATCCAGAAGGTAGCAGGATGAGAATAACCCCAGAGTGATCCTTCAGAGGTAGACTAGAGGACAGATAATATATTTTAATCTTTGCTTTCCTAAATTCCTTATCCATAAATTCTGTATTCTGCTATTGGAAGTGATATTTTAAGGGAATTTGAATGTTTCATTTATGATGCTTAAAACCCTGGATAATACCTAATAACTTCCTACCTTCCATTTTAATTTCTAACCTCTCTGATTCATATAATTAGAAAATTAATACATTTTTCTAATTATGAATATAATTCATGAATATAATTTGAATTACAGGAAAATCCAAAGAAAATTAAAATCACCTGTAATTCCATCACTCAGAGATAGATATTCTCTTAATATTTTATTGTATTTTATTCCAGTCTTTTCTGTGTGCAGAAGTACTTTTTTGGTACATATTTGATATGCTGTATGTATTTTACCTTCCTGCTGTTGTTCTAACAGTGTATTTTCTTGGATTTTGAACATGTTAAAATTTTTTCAAATGTTTTTATTTTTAAATTTAATTAGAAAAAATAGGCTATAGATATATTTTTTCCCCCCCAAAGATATAAAGGGTATCCATGAGGTCTCTCTCCCCTCCTCCCTCACTCCTCACTTGCCATCTGGCAGGCAATCATTGTCCCTTCTACACAATCAATAAATATTTGAAATTCCTGCATATCCTTCCATACCTATTTCATGCACATGGAAGCAGGTAAATAGCTCCGTAAAAACTCTGCCAAGAGTGGGGTCTAAGAAATTTAGTTTAAAACATACTATGTTTTTTTTTGTGAAATGACAGGAGTAGGCCTGCAGAAGAGGTTGGTTAGGTATTCTGGGAGCTTGGAGCCAGTTGTTGTTAATTGCTTTATATCTGAATTAATACTGTCATGATTTTTACTGTGCATTTGCTTTTTTCCTTTTTTACACAAATGATAACCCATTACAGGAAATTATCTGCATTTTGTGTTAATTTCTCTTTCACAGCCCCCCTCCACACACACTTCTTAATAATTGGATATATTTTTCCTGTCAGTTTGTAAAGCAGTTCCTTATTCTTCTTATGGCTGCATAATGCATGGATGAATAGTAATTTATTTAATCAGTCCCCAAGTTTTCTGGTACAAGTGAATAATCTTGAATATAAGTCATTTTGCTTGAGTGTGAGTTTATTAGAAAAAGTCATAAAATTTCTACGTCAAAGATGTGCATATTTGTAATTTTGAAAGGTATTCCCAAATTGCTTTCTCTTTTTGTACCTATTTACATTTCATCAGCAGTGTGTGAGAGTACCTACTTTCCTACACATAGGAAATTAGCAAGAGTTTTTGAATCTGACAATCTATGGTGTTAATTTAATTTTATAGTTCTTACAGTAAGCGTGATTGAATATCTCATAGAGCCATTTAAATATTTCCTTTTCTGTGAACTGTGCATATTTTCCCCCCTTGTTTGTTAAATCAAGCTTTATTGATAAAATGGAATTCAGAATATCTTACTAGGAACAGCAGCAGGCCCAGCCAATCATGACAGCAAAATGTGGCAGTTTCCTACTATCTGTAGGAAGCTGCTGCTTATCAATTAATAATTAAATGTAAGGACTTGTAAAAGAGGTGCAAAGAATCAAGGCATTTTAGCCCCAAGATTGATATTCTTACGAATTTACTGTATAACCTGCAATACTCATGGCAACAAGAAGAGAACAACCTAAAAGACAATTAAATGAAGGGACCAGCTTTATCAACAATGCCAATCCCACTGCCAAGAACATTAAGATAGTTTCCAATTAACTTTCTGGATGCTCAGCTTTATAAGATTTTGGAATTTTTCTCCATAATCATGTGCACAGTTGAACGTCTAGCTGACCTGGCTGCTGCTCTCTCTGTCCCAACTCCAAACACAACATGACTTGAAAGGTCTATATATCTGTTGCGTCACACAACAAGCCAAACATTTCTTATAACTTTGATAATGATTTAAAGCAGTTCATAATTAAATGTGAGCATTTTGTACAAGGACAGTTACACTTTACAAAAAACAAAATCATACAACAAAAATTGCTGGAGTCTGATTTACATCATGAATTATGGTTTAAAATCACGTTTACATAAGTCTCAAATTTACAAAAAAAAAAAATCAGTTCTGGGCTAGCTGTTGTACTGCTGAAGTTCTCTGGTATAATCTCTAACTCATGTCATATGCCCTTCTTTAAAGTTGAGGATGAATGTTAGGAGGTTCAGTGAAGTTGAGCTGTACTCTCCCTTTGGAGGAGAAGGTAAACTCCATGGCTAGATGAGCAGTTTTACCACATATCATCAGTTGATGTAGAGTCAGTGTCATCATTTTTGTAAGGATTCAGTCTATTGTAAACAGCTTCAATTATATTCCGCTTTTTTTTTTTTTGCCCATTTTTAAAAGGTTGTTGGATCTTTTTCTTAGTAATTTGTAGGAACTCTTAGTATATTAAATAAAGAACCCTTTATCTGTGATGAGTTGTCAGTATTTTTTTGTGTTTTTGTCCTCTTTATGAGGAAATTTTATGCAGTTGAATGTATGTATTTTTATTTTATTTTTTTATGGCCTTTGGTTTCATGTCATAGTTAGAATGGACTTTTCTATTCTGAGGCTGAAAATTATTCTCCTGTGGTTTGTCTAGTCCTTCTTTGTTTTCATTTTTTTTGCATTTAAATCTTTGATCCAATTGGACTTCATCCTGGTATAAAGTATGAGATATGGATCTAATTTCAATTTTAGAAAGATAGCTTTCCAGTTGTCCTAATATCATTTATTGAATAATCTGTCTTTCCCCATTGGTTTAAGATGACTTCCTATCCTTTACTAGGTTGCCATTTGGATTTTGGGTTATTTCAAGATTTTCTACTTTGTTCTGTTGGTCTGCTAGTATCACATTGCTTTATTATCAAGGTTTTCTAATAGGTAATACAATTTGTCAATGACTAAGTTAACATAACTTATCTAACCATTATCCTATTTTAGGCATTAACATTTTTGATAATTTTTATATTAATAGTCTACTAGTTATCCTTGCGCACAAGTCTTTGAATTGAACTTCTGACTTGTTCCTTAGGCTGAATTTTTAGAAGAGTATTTTTAAAGACCTGCGACTTAGTGTGACTTTCATGGAAAGCAATTACTGCTACAAGTATATGAAAGTATGGCTCATATTTTAAGTCTTACTACTTTTAACATATTGCAGTATTTTTACATATATTTCATGTGGTGCCTTAAACATTACTTAGCACATATCAAATGTCCTCAAAGTTCTAATACTTATAAGACGGCCCTTCAAAAACTTGAATTGTTTTTCCAGTGGTACTCCTTCTGATTAAAGGCATGTTCCCAAGTGAATGAGGAAAGGGAATGAGTAGAGTCAAAGCAGTTTGTCTGCTAAAGGTCAAATCCATGACCATGGCCTTATTTATACTATGTTAGACTCTCCAACAGAAATAACTTGACACAGACACATAATGTCTTAGGTACTCTAAGAAGAACATAGTTGGTGGTTTTCATCTCAGCTGTTCATGTCCTCTTTCTACTCTGTTTCTCAGAGTATTAAGAAGGAATTGACATTCATGAAAGTTCTTCTGAACATGATTTGAATATAGATTCACTTAATTTTAGCTGGATGAATAACAGGTGTATACCTTTTATAGCAGGGGTCCTCAAACTTTTTAAATAGGGGGCCAGTTCACTGTCCCTCAGACTGTTGGAGGGCCAGACTATAGTTTAAAAAAAAACTATGAACAAATTCCTGTGCACACTGCACATATCTTATTTTGAAGTAAAAAAACAAAATGGGAACAAATACAATATTTGTATTTGCATGTGGCCCGCGGGCCGTAGTTTGAGGACCCCTGTTTTATAGTAATGTGTTAATGACTGAGTTTTTATCATGGTCTCAATTTAGGTATGTTGTAGGGAAGTTTATTGTAATGTCAAACAAAACCACATTCAAAGAATGATAACAAGAACTAACATAAATGACAAAAGTGATTTAAAATCTTCAGGGGGAAAAAAGGGTCGGAGTAGGATTTGGACTCTGAAAAATCATGGTTCATATAGAACATTAACCAGTTAACCAAATTTTCTTTTTTAAGGAGTCTGTTTTTTAGAGCAGATTTAGATTCACAGCAGAATTCAGAGGAAGGTAGATTTCCCATATGCCCCCTGTCCCCACACATGCATACTAGTAGCCTCCCCCATTATCAACATCCCTAACCAGAGTGGCACATTTGTTACAATTGATGAAGTCATCACCATCACCCAAAGTCTATAATTTAGTTCATATTAGGGTTCATGAGCATAATTATAACAACACAACAAAGTAAAACTTTTTGGGTGCTTACTATGAGCAAGGCACAGTTCTAGGTGCTTTATGCCTATTAATTTATTTAATCTTCATAACTACCCTATGAGATAAATACTGTTATTATCTTCATTTTATAGATGAGGAATCAGAGACTTGCCTAAGTAAGTGGCTGAATAGGGTTTGAATCCAGGCAGTTCACTCTTGAGCATATGCTCTTAAGTACTATATAATTTCACTTCACACAGATAAAAATTTCAAACTCTTGTTATAAAAAACATTGAGTGTGATGTTTGTTAATTTGAACCTTGAAGCTGCAATTTAAGTATGTGTTTTTATAGAGCACCGTAACTATAAAATAATCACATTTGACCTGCTTTGGATGGCATGATATCGAATATCTTCATAGCGTTGTCCAAGTTTATTAATTGTAGACAACATGAGAAACTGTATGTGGGTGAGTGGTGTGAATATTTCTATATTTAAAAAAGGTTAAACGAAGTCTGTTAGAGATCTAAAATATTTTTTAGCAGTAATAGACAAAATATGAAAGTAGGTTTTTTCCTATAAAAGCATGCCTTTCTTGGCCTGTTATTTATGTTTGATCATGCCAGTGAAAATACCAAAATTTAAGAGAACACAGTCTTAAGAACCATAAGTTATATTCATCTGGGGCATAGCTTTGTTTATTCCAGGGTTTAAATTTGAAGGGGCTCTCCACTTTAGTATCAGTAATTCTAAAAAGAGAATCCACTTTCATAGAACCAGGTAAAAAACATTGATCACAGGTTGGCCACATAACATATTTTAGGATATCTATAGAATTCACTTTTTTTTTTTTTCTCCTAAAAGCCCAGGAATATGGTCTCTTGATGGTCCTGGTTCACTTTCATCTTAGCTCCTCTTGAACCTGGCTGTCCTTATGGTTTGTATCCTAAGGTTTATATTTCAAGGACACAGACTTAAAGCATCGCAACCTATGTGAATCAGTTCTCAACTGATGGTAGTTTTTTAGAATCTGTGATTCTTTTGAGCAACTGGCGGTTTAGCAGTGGGAAGTGAGTTACAGTCTTATGTTCAGATAAATTTATACATCTTTAAAAAATAACTTAATATGATATATTTGACATACAACAAACTATATATGTTTAAAATGTAATCTGATATGTTTTGAAATATGTAAATCACCATGGAATCATCACCACAATCAAGAAAATGAACATCTATTTCCTCTATAAAGTTCCTTTGCATCCCTTTGTAAGCCTCCCACCCATTTCCCCTCCCCTTCCCACCATCACCAGACAAGCACTGATCTGCTTTCCGTCTTTTTGGATTTTCAAGAATTTTATATAAATAGAATCATACAATATATTCTTATTTCTAGTCTGGTTTCTTTCAGCACATTTGGAGATTCCTCTGTGTTATTGCATATAACAGTAGTTAATTTCTTTGTATTGTTGAGTAGTATTTCCTTGAATAGATATTGCACAATTATCAGTTCTCCTTTTGATGAAATTTGGGTTATTTTCAGCTTTTTGGCTGTGACAAATAAAGCTGCTGTTAACAGTTGCATACAAGTTTTTCTATAGCCATAAATTTTTATTTCTCTTGAGCAAACACCTAAGAGTGGAATGGCTGAGTATCACATTTCCAGTTTCACTGACTTACCAACACGTAGTATTGTTAGTCTTTTTCATTTTAGTCTTTCTAAGAGGTGTGTAGTGATACTTATTGTGGTTTTAATTTGTATTTTTCTGATGACTGATGATGTTGAGCATCTTTTCATGTGTGTATCTGACATCAATATATCTTCTTTAGTGAAATGTCACAACAAATCTCTTGTCTACTTTTAAATTGGGTTTTTCTTACTGAGTTATATGAATTCTTTATTTAGTCTGGATACAAGTTATTAATCAGATATGTGATTTGCAGGTTTTTTTCTCTGTCTATGACTCACCTTATTATGCTCTTAACAATGTCTTCAAAGAATAGAAGTTCTTAATTTTGATGAAGTTGATTTATCAATATTTTACTTTTGTGGATTGTGTTTTGGTATTTTACTTAAGAAATTTTTGTCTAGCCAAAGAGCATAAAAATATTTTCCAATGTTCTAAAAGTTTTTTAATTTTAGGTCTCAAAATAGTCCCCTTACCTTTTTGGTGTTTTCAGAGATCAAACTATTCCTCTTAATTTTCTCTAACAGAGTTAACTGGAAACCTTTAAGTAATAAAGTAACTGGTAACTGATAATTGTTGATGTTTTGACCTTAGTAGCTTTTTGGGATAGCATCTCAAAGTCAGATTACATTTTCAAAATGAACTCAACTCTAACCCATTCTGTTTAAGCATTGTATGATGTTTTTATATTTTAGTTTAAAAAAGCCCTTAAATATGTCTTCCAAGTAACTAATAAACCTGCATTTAAAATATATGTACTTATATTTATAATTAAAATATACCTTGAGTGAAGGAAATAGCAAGATCTTATAAATAAAGCACAATTAAGATTTGGAATATGATGATATGATTCTTTCAAGTTTTTTTTTTTAATGTGTTAGAGTCAGAACAGGATCCCAGTAACCCCCTTTTCTCCAGCTTTTCACAAATCACCTGTTTCAAAAAACAGTTTCAAGTTTTTCAGCAGACTTACTGGTTTCCAGCTTCTGGGACCTACCCTAACTGCTTTATGAAAATCAGCACAATATTTTCTTTATGTAAAGTCAGCTTCAGAGATTTTGTGAATAATTTTTTTCTCTTTTTCTAATTTCCTCTTACTGTTCCTTTTAAAAAAATGTATTTTGTTTACTAAGGATTAAAAATGTATATTTGTGTAGCTCTTGGGCATGTATGATATATATCTCCTTTAGTGTTACCCATAGCAACTTTATGGAATAGAGTTATAGATGAAGAAACTGAGTCTAGAGCAGGTTGTAACTTGCTTAGAGACTCCAATCCAGTGTTCTATCTACTTTCTACTAACAGAAATAAAGTAGTTCTGCTTTCTTTTGTCATTTCTTGTCATTAAACTCTTTCCCCTGAAACCCTAGCATTTTCTCTGCTTTTTTTTTATCTTCAGCATTTTCCCCTAACCTCACCTCATTTTTGGTTTTAGCCTTCCTGATACAGTTTTTCATTTCTGGGTTTCTTTGGAAACTTTTGGAGATAGATGTTTTTTTTAAGCCTGGCTGTAGGACTGCCTTGTTTTTATTTTTGGTGTTCTATACCTTGAAGACAAAGGTCACTCTGAGTCTTCTCTAAGGAGCATGGAATACATGGAACTGAGTCCTGTTGTTATCTGCTGAGAAAAATCAATGGCTGAATGTGCCACCAGCCTGAGACTCATGAAATGTTCAACTGAGTTGTTAGTTTGTTTTATCAGCAATCCTATTTTTGTCCTGTATAAGAAAAAATAGGCAAGTGTGGAATTGTGCATTTGTTTTGTAAAGCCAACATGGGAGTTGAAAAAATTGAGTATTTTGGAGGCACTTTAAATTAAAAAAAAAAAAAAAAGATACTGTCTGCTTTAGCCATGTTTAAGTAAAAAATGGAGAAAAATGAAATTTTTCAGGTCTCTAGGAATGAAGACTGTAGTAGGAATGCAATGAAAATGGGTGTCAAAATTGACACAAGAAGTCATTTATCTGTTTGCATCCTCGCGTGTCATCTTAATGTGATTCAAAACGAATGATTCATGAACTGCCTGTACTATTTGTTAGAAACAAGTATCTTTGTGGTCCATGAAAAACCTATATTGGAGAGCTGGGACTTTTATAACCAGTAATGTTTTATTTATATATATGTATATATAATTTTTAAAAAATATATTTTTATTGATTTCAGAGAGGAAGGAAGAGGGAGGGAGAGAAATATCAGTGATGAGAGAGAATCATCGATCAGCTGCCTCCTGCACATCCCCTACCGGAATCAAATCCAGGGCCAACGCTCTACCCATTGAGCCAAACCAGCTAGGGCTTTTATTTATATTTTTGGTATATTTTATAATATATAAAATTATATATAGCTTTTGGATGAAGGAAGAGTTAACAGTACAGATTTTTAAAAATATGTGTTTATTGATTTTTAGAGAGGAAGGGAGAGGGAGAGAGAAAAAATAAAAATAAAGCATTGGGATATCTTTTCATATGCAATGAGTGACATATACTTATTAACTTGGGTCAGTTAGAAATCTAATAACTGGGCATGGAGTTTTCATTAATCTTGTAGAAAATTTAGTAGTACCTCAATGCTTTTTATGGATGTAGAAAAGAGCTAGCTGTTATTTCACCCAGATTTATGGTCAATCACAGTGGTTAACACAGGTTTTACCTAATGTTTATTATTTTATCTTAGTATTGAAATAGTGGGAAATGATTTTATTAAGTATAAACAGAAGGCATTTGAGAACAAACATTTTACATGCAATAGAATGCATTTTCATCCTGTTTTATGTGACATTTGCTAATTCAGCATATATAGTAGAGTACTATTGAGTTCATACTGGGTGGAAACCATCACCTGTGTCTGGTTACTGTAACTTTTAAGTTCTGAAAGAACTATTTATATTATGATAACCCATCTTTTCAATTTATTCCTCACTCTTTGGTCATTCTAGTGTATTACCGTGATGAATTCAATCCCTTGTCTTAGGAAATAAAATACCAATTTGGAGGCCAAAACTAGAAACATGATTTTTACCTCTCTTCTATTTGAGCAAAGCAGTACAAAATTGTATAGTCAACTGTCTTCCATATTGAGTACTTATTAAGAATACTTAATGCCTGGCCAGCATGGCTCAGTGGTTGAGTCTCAACCTATGAATCAGGAGGTCACAGTTCAATTCCCAGTCAGGGCACATGCCCGGTTGTGGGCTCAATCCCCAGTGTGGGGTGTGCAGGAGTCAGCTGTTCAGTGATTCTCTTTCATCATTGATGTTTCTCTCTCTCTCTCTCTCTCTCTCTCTCTCTCTCTCTCTCCCCCTTCTCTCTGAAATAAATAAAAATATGTTAAAAAAAAAAAAGAAGGGATTTCTACTTGCTTTGTCCTTTGAAAGTTGTTCTCTAATGTCCATGGGAGATTATGAAGAGAGGGAAGAGAAGAAGGTAACAGTTACATTCTTTCAGGTCCCATAAATGACTTTGTTAACCTTGTTTAATGCTTCAGGTCTGTGCTCAGAAACGGGATGTGTCATGCATTACACAGCATGCTGTCATGTGCAGTTGGCCTCCTCATGACTGTCTGAGTAAAACTGACTCAGAGTTTTGATTGAAGCCTGGCCTTCAGTGCAAGAGAAGCAAACATCCACTTAGAGCAGCTAGAAGATTAAGACGGATTTTCATTGTTTGGTCCTTCATTTTTATAACTTCTTTTTCTCTGTCATATTATAACCCACAGATTACAGGTCAAGTCTGCTAATCTTTGATTAATTTTATTTCCAGAATGTGTCACAGATAGGAGAATATAGTGGTTTGAAGCTCGAGTTTTATCAAAGGTTATTCATATTTTTAAAGTAACTTTCCTTCTAACAATCACTATTATCCAGCATTTAATGATATTATATTTAAGTTGGGCATTTTCTAGTGGCTTTGAATTATTGTTGAGTTTTAGTGAGATATACGGCTCTTAAAAATTAGGCAGCATGAAAAAGTGCTTTTTGTTCTGCAGTGGAAGCATTTCCAGGCGTAAGGAAGTGGTAGTCCCTTTTTTCCCTGTGGGAATAACAAAAACAGTATTAACTCTTTCGATCCCAAATAGTAAGTAATCATGACACAATATTACTTTGTGTCATTGACAGTGCTTTCCCTGATTTAAAAAATTTCAAGGATAGATTATTTGAGAAGAGCATATTTTTTTGGAACTTCACTTGATATGAATGAAACTCAAAAGTTACAGAGGAAGTGGAATATAACCTCAACCACATCACCTCTATATGTGAGAGAGAACGTACCCTTTTCTTTTCTTTTATTTTTAAAAATATATTCTATTGATTTTTTACAGAGAGGAAGGGAGAGGAATAGAGAGTGAGAAACATCAATGAGAAACATCAATCAGCTGCCTCCTGCACATCTGCTACTGGGGATGCGCCCGCAACCAAAGTACATGCCCATGACCAGAATCGAACCTGGGGCCCTGCAGTCCGCAGGCCGACGTGGGGAAAAAACTTCAAGGCTAAATATTGTTTTCTTTACCTTATTGGGCAGATATAATCAAATATTAATCTTGATCTTCTGACTTTACTTTTCCTGTCGTGTGTTACTGCCTTCACTTCCTCTTTCTTTCCTCCCCCCATTTTTTTTTTTTAATTTTACATTTAAAATCCAATTAGAAGTAGTATTTTTTGTCAGGTTATCAGGTGAATTTGTATGATCAAATTTCCAGGTAATTAGAGTATAACTCATTAAATGCAAAGACCCTTTCATGGCAAGCTTCTTGGATAGGAATATTCAAATTCATTCTTTTGTCCTCATGGAAAGTATACAACAAACTTAATTTAACATTCTCTTTATAATTATTGGGAGTAGTGGAGGTGATGGTTTTTCCAGATACTTGGCATTAAGCTGAACATTTTATATTAATTATCTTATTTCTTCATCAACCCACAAATTAGATATTAGTATCTTTAGATTAAGGATTAGGTGAATTATTCCAAGAAGTAAACTAATTTTAATTTTTCCAAGATCACATGACTTGTGAGTGGCAGATTGCAACAATGAATTCTGGGCAATCTGACCACAGAGCCTACTCTTAACCACGATGACTTTTTTTTTTTTTTTTTTTGACATCACTATATGAAAATCCCCATTGGGCCTTTTTTTGAGCCTTTACATCTGCTTTTCTAAATTTTGTTTCTACATTTTGAGGTTCTTTAAAAAATAATTTCCTACTGTCATAGTAACAACAGTTTTTATCACTCTATAGGCTTGAAGATCAGATAAACAAACTTGTTAGTGTTACTTCTAATCTCAAAGTGAATAGGTCCTAAGTGAGGATAGTATAAATTACCAGATAATTTACCTCCACATATGCAAAGTGTTACTATGGTGTAAGATACCATGTGTGACACTTAAGACTTTTTTCTCCTGGAAGGATCAAATACTTTATTATTGTATTTAGATAAATATCTTATATTTTTTATTCCAGTTATCTTGTTGGCACTATTACATGACTTTATGTAGATTTATTTATTTCATGAAATGTATGCAAACAAGCAAACTTTGTTTATTGGAATTGTTAATTCCAAGAGTAAATAAACAGCAGGTACTTTGTAGTCACAATTAAATCAAGCCCACAGATATTTATTTTCTACTACGCAAGGTGCTGGGTTTGATACAAATCAATGTAAAGTATGGCTCCTCCCTTTAGAAGTAAATAGAGTACAAGCATATGAAAAGTAAATATTTTCTTACTGAATAGATACACAAGACACTGGCTTACCATTAGCTCACACAAGTAGAAGTAAGGCCCAGATGTGGGAGAATATAACTTTTTATATTTTGAATTTTGAAATTTTGCTATGAGCTTGTTTTCTTTTCACAATATAAATACATGCTTAAAAGAAGAGAAAGTAAATAATAACTAACAGTTCAGTACTATATAGAAGCAGTAACCCAGTGATGAGTTGGTGAATAATTCCTGTCTAAAGGGGGAGAAATCTCTTTGGATGTTTAATTTAATAGAGTTGCAAGTTGAACAGAAGGATGGCTTTTTCTTGAGGTTTGGTAAATGAGTGCTGTAATTGTATGATTTGTACATCTTTTACATGGTGAATTGCTTTCATTCACCTTTTGCAATTCAGAAATTTAAATGATATATTTACAAGAGTTTGGAGCAGGGACAGTGAAATTCGTGAGTTGAGTATAATTTGGAGTCTGTTAGAGCTCAGTGCTTTGCTGTCACCCTTCTTTTTCTGCATCCCTTCTCTTCCAGCTTCTTAGCAAACTTGCCTGATGACTTAATTAGCTTCACTCTTACGTGTTTTGCTTCCTTTTTTGCGGTGTGTGTGTGGTGGGGGGTAAGTCTAAATGGCATGAAACAAAATGCCTGCCATCTGCCTTTCCATGACCACTTTGGTCACATTGTATCAGCCACCAGTAAACCTGGCAATTCCGTGAACAGCAGGACAAACTTGAATGCGGCATGTATGCAAGAAGGTTATTTACTTTTCTTAATCTAAAAAGGTAAAACCAGAAAATAGCTCCCTGCTTTTGTTGTTGTTGTTGCTGTTTGGTTTTTTGAGGGAGGGGGCATGTTTGATGGGAGGGATGTTAATTTAAGTTGCTGTGTAACTTACTGTTTAAATTTTTTTGAAAATATGTCTTTTATATGTAATTAGGCATGTTAGTATAGTAGAGTTTCTGTAAAAATGCTGGGTAGGATTCTTGCCCTGCTCACTATGAAAGCCTGTTCATAGCATTCCTGTGAAAGAGAGAATAGGGAAATCCCTCTGAGGTTTAGTTCAGTCACACCAGTTAGGAATCCTAGGAGAGCCTGGGTGCTAAGTCAGGCAAAGCTTCTTATCTTTCTTACTGTACTCAACATCTAAAGGGCACTTCACTTATTTTTAGATAATTATGCTCTGTATCAGTGATTGTCAAATCAAGGGGAGGTATGACAGGATCATGGGGGTGGGGTGCTTTTCTAAATAAATAGCTGTGTTGCTCTCCAAGATTCTGATGAGTGTTGGGAAAGGAAAAAGGTTGAGGCAGATGTCCATAAGAAACAAAGTGAGGAATTTAATAATTGAGATATTTTAAAATTCTAAATCTATTGTATTTAACACTCCCCCCAACCCTTGGCCCCTCTCTTTATCTCACAGTTTTGTGGATCAGAATTTCAGGAGCCAGTTAGCAGCAGGGTCGTGCTGGCTCAGGGTGTCATAGCAGTGTAGTCAAGATGTCAGCCAGGCTGTAATCATCTGAAGGCTTGTTTGGGGCAGGAGATGGCTCAGTCATTAGAGCTGTTGGCAGGAAGCCTTAGTTCCTAGCCACATGGTCCTCTCTGTAGAACTGTCTTAGTGTCCTCAGGACATGGCTGCTAGTGTCCCTAGTGACCCAAAAGAGGGAGCAAGGCGGAAGCTGCAGTGCCTTTTATGACCGTCTTAGAAATCATAAACTGTTACTTCTGTTTTATTCTTTTCCTTAGAAGTGAGTCACTGAGCCTACACCCCCTTACACTAAGGTTATATTTACTTCCCCACTGAATTCCTCACAGGTAAACTATTTTAATGGTAGTGAGATGACAGATAGGGTTAGAACAAAAACAGTTTATTTCTTTTTAAAAATTTTATTTTTCAGCTACAATTGACATTTAATATTATTTTATATTATTAGTTCCAGGTGTATAGCATAGTGGTTAGACAATTATATAATTTATAAAGTGACCCCTTCCCCAATATTTCCAGTATCCACCTGGCACCATACATAGTTATTATGATACTAGAGGCCTAGTGCATGAAATTCATGTACTTGTAGGGTCCCTTTTGGCTGCTGGCTATTGGCCGTGTAGTCCCTCCCTTCCCCCTGGCTGGCCCTCCCCTTGGTCGAACTCCTGTACAAACTCCTGGTTGAGGGGGCAATTTTCATTTTACGCTTTTATTGTATAGGATTATTGATTATATTCCTTTTGCTGAACTTTAGGCTTCATACTTTAATGGGAGGAATACTAAATAATTTGTATTTTAAAACTAAATGAGATATAAAAGAAAATTGGTTTCTTTTTTCTAATTATTGGCATTTAAAAATATTTTGAGTCCTTCCATTGCAAGGTATTTTGGACTTGTATAGGTAAAAGACTGCTCTCTAGAATATTCTAGTCCTAGTTGGGAAAGTTAGGTATATATGTAAATATGACATATTCCCACAGTACTTGTGATTTGCTTTTTCAAATTAACATTGCCTCAATATTGTTCCAGTTTATTAACCTGAATTAGAAAATGTTAAGAATCTTGTCTCTTCATTTTTTTTTTTAAACTATGACATTCCTGAATATTTATTAATTGAACTCCTTGGGGTAAACCCCGAATTTCTATAAGTTAAGTAATTAATATCTATTTTATGCAAAATATATACAGTATAGAAGAGAAATAACAGCATTTTAAATATACCTATGAACTCTTTGAGTCATAGAAGAAATAACCATTGTTTTTTAATTATCCTAGTTAGCTAATTGCTAATGTAAAAGAAATACAGATGCCAAGTGAGGCTTTTGAATAGAGTTAATTATCCAGTCTGCCAGTTTATAGATCTTTATGTAAACTGCTGTCCTTTTTGTAGCTCTGAACTTAATTAAGCATTTCCTCCTAGTAAGATTCTTTCTGTTTAAATAGAGAGGCAGAAAGATGGTGGGTTTGGGATTAAATTTGGGCTCAAATCTTTGCTTTGTTATTTATATATTACCCACGTGACCTTGGGCCAGCTATTTAATCTCTGAGTTTCTTTCTTGGTCTATCTCTGAGGTTTTTTGTGAAGATTAAATGGAAATCATACGAAGGGTTGCCCAGTGCCTCTTAGATACTCAGTAGATGTTAGTTGTCTTAATTTTACTTATTTCCCTTCAGGAATGAAGAGAAAGGTAGTTAGGAAAGGTTTCCTTGAGATTTATTTAAACTAGGGGTGGGGAACGTCCTGCCCGAGGGCCCTATAAGACTCAAGAAATCATTTGGTCTGGCCCTGCCAAGGCATTAGGGGTGAGTTATTCAATGTTTGACCAAATATAGCAGGTAATTTTTCAGTTGATAATTTTGTATGGCCTGAAAATGATGTTATAAATATCTAAATGGCCCTTGGTAGAAAAAAGGTTTCCTATCCCTGATTTAAACTGAGGTCAGGGAATAACATGTAAAGCTATAGTGAAGACAAGCTTGACAGTTAAGAACAAATCAAAGGCTTTGTGTCTGGCGCATAGTGGGGATAACATTGGAGAAGTAGGTTGGAGCCAGATCTTACTGTAAGACTCCTCGAGGTTATGGCAAGCATTTATTTGTATTTAATTCTGAATGTAGTGGAAACCATGGGAGAGTTTAAATTTGTGAAGGCTGTAACTGATTTCCCAAATTTTGAGACAGCATGCTGAAGTTAATCCTCGAGGAGGGACTTACTTTTCTTTTATTTAGAATCTGAGGTTCTTAATGTTTGTGACTTGGTTTGAAGATTTTTTTTTCTTTTTTCAAAATTCAATGAATAAACTTTTGTAGAGGAGATTCATGCAGATCTATGATCCTTTCTTTGTAAGAACTTTAAAATAACTGCAGGGACTGAGATAGAATCTCCCTCTTTCCTCTGTTCTTTTTCTGCTTCCAGAAGGTATTTTTTCTTCTGCCCTTTTTTTCCAATTACTGAATTTTTAAGGAAGTTCGGGATTGAGCATTTGAAATGAGTTCTGCTGTCTCCCTCTGTTGTTTTTCTATGGAATGTTGCACAATTTTCACTGTTGGCTAAGCAAATTTTCTGGAACACTTCTAAGGCACATATATACCCATTACCTTTTTTCTTTTCATGCTAACAACATTCTATTGCTAGGCATCTATCATCTGGGATATATAATAGGAAATAATACTGAGAGTTAATTTATTAACCTGTTAACTCTTAATTGACTTTTTGAAAGTTTTGGAGTTTTATTTCACAGAATGAAAAATCTTGTCATTACTTTTAAGAACAGAGTCAGCTTTAGATGCTGAATGATGCTTTTAAATAGTCAAATATTTTTACTTTCATAATAGTCAACAGCAGAGTTAAGGATTTTGTGAAATAATTTATATGTGGCCAGAAAATTATGCCTGCGACTTGGATGATTTGGTTAAACCAGTACCAAATACTTTTTTAATGAAGTCAAAATATATAATGTGTCTGGAGTGGGTACCATTTTTATTCACTATTTCTGCTCTTCTGGATAATCAAAAACATTGTGGAAGTGGAAATGTACTCACTTCTCTCCCACTTTCCAGAAGCACCAGGAGAGGAGCAGGGTGTGTTTTCTTATCTTCTGTTAGCTATGGAGAAGGAAGAAGAAGATGACTAATATTTAATTACTCTTTAGTGTTTTAGCTAGTGTTTATTAGGTAGTTAGTTTTCTCATTTAATTCTTACAAACATTTTATAACACAGGTGATATTCTCTAGAAACAGAGTAACTTGTCCATTGTTACACGATAGCACAGTCAAGATTTGAACCCAGGCCTGTCTAATTCTTAAGTTATGTCTGCCCTTCCTTCTTTTCCCTCTCTCCTTCCCTCCCTCCCTCTCTTCCTTCCTTCCTTTTTCCTTTCCCTTCGTCTCCTCCTTTATCTGTCCTTCCTCTTTCCTTTCTGCCTCTTCTTTCCTTCTCTTCTACTTTCTTCTGTCCCCTTTCTTAAAAAAACAAAAACAAATCCCTTTGTTATTATTGTCCAGGTACATTGTTGAAAATTATAAAATATGTAACCCAAAGATTCATTTAAAATTGATTTGTCCAAACCAGTATCTGTCTAGTATCATGCATTTTACCTACTTGTTATGTCTTTAAGTAATTCCCAAATATAGTCCTAGGGAATAAAGTTTATTGGCAGTATTCAGTTGAGAGGAAATTTACATATTATTTCCTAAAGCTGGTTAACATAAATTTTCTGTCACTCCTATGTTTTCAACGAATATTTCACATGAATGACAAAGTTAAAGTGAAGGTTAAATATTTTTAGACACATCAGTTAAGAATTTAGACTATTGTAGGAATATGAAAATGGTGATTGAGGCCTGCATTTGACTGCACAAGCAATCTGTTTGGAATCTGAAGATCTTTTGGCTGCATTTATTAAAAGGGGAGAATAACAATTGATGACCATTTTAAAGTCATGGGCTAATTTTCCTGGGGTTCCCTGACATTGTCAGATGAATACCATCATATACTCTTGTATATTACTATCAAAATGATGGTTCTTTTATGCCTCTTATGTATATATTACAAATGTAAAAGTTTTTTATGGAATACTTTTTCAGAATAGTGTCAGGAATTACAATTGATTTTTATTGTGTGTGTTTTCTCTGTTATGCATCATAATGTCATTCTGTTGGTCTCTTTAGAATGGATAGTGGTGGTCAGGTAGTGGATAGTCTGTGAGCCATATAACTTTAAATAAATTTCAAAAAAAAATAGAAAAACAAAACAAACAAAAAATAAAAATAAAAAAACCCCAAAAAACAAACAAACAAAACAAAACAAAACAAAAAAAAATTAAAAAAAAATAAATTTCATAACTGTTTTATTCATCAGTTCCCTCATTTCTAAAATGTGATGGAAATGCCCTATTTCCTTAGATTCTGAGCTGCAAACATTTTTTTTTACATTCTAAGTGCTCTGTGATCAGGATGTATTTTTATGATTGCCATGTCTTACTGTCAGCCAGATGACAGAAGAGATGAAGTTACATAATTTTTTGTTGTTGATATCTTCTAAGAATACAGCATCCAGCCATTCATATATTTGATGATAGCACTTACCTTGACTTTTTTCAAGAATCAAATTAGGTAATATATATAAAGTACTTAGTATCTGCCACCTAGTAAATGCTGTATAAATACTAGCTATTTTTAGTATGTATTAGAAATATTACAAGAGTGGTTGGCTAATTTATTTATAACTTTAAGATTATATAATTCATTTTCTTTTGGAGCACAAAGCATTTTCCAATGGACATTTTGAAAAAGAAAATGAAATTTTTTAATGTTATAGATATATAATAAATAAAAAAGAGAGATTACTGGGCAGAAGAGGTAAATGAGGATAGTAAAAGTGGCAATAATAAGCAGAATACGATTTATAATTAATACAAGAATGTAAGTTTCTGCTACTTTTTCTTTTCTATGTTGATATTAGGGAGTAGATTCTAAGAAAATATCTAGTAGATTCTGACTTCTTGGGAGATTGTCAATCTTTAAGGAAACTTTCTTAGAGGACCATATTTGTGAAAAATTGAGCACTTAAATTTTTGTTCTTACTGTGATTTTTACATGTTGAATAGTATTACAATTAGTCATTATCTGATTATCTCTTTAAGCCTTTTCACTGGACTCTTTCCTGATATTGCTTCTGACTTAAAAATAGAACTCCAGAGTGATAATAATAGCTTTAAAACTTTTAAAAGTAACTCATCATTATTCTATTCTTCATTGTGAATAATTTGGTACAGGGTTGTAGACAAAGTAGTCTTGAGTTTATACCAACTACGAAGTTGCCTGTGATAGTGGTAAAAATACAGGGAAGTTGATTCTTTTGATGTGGTACTGTACTGTTCACTAAATCACATGAACTTGATGTGAAAATTATCATCAGAAGTTATCTGTTGTCATATTACAAGTTTTTCTAAAATGTAGATTTTTTTCTAGGGTGATTTCCTTTGTGGTAAATTGAAGTAGTGGTAAAATAGTCTAGATGCCTTATTACCTTTATTTTTTTTTTAAATATATTTTATTGATTTTTTACAGAGAGGAAGGGAGAGAGACAGAGAGTCAGAAACATCGATGAGAGAGAAACATCGATCAGCCGCCTCCTGCACATCTTCCACTGGGGATGTGCCCGCAACCCAGGCACATGCCCCTGACCGGAATCGAACCTAGGACCCTTCAGTCCGCAGGCCGACGCTCTATCCACTGAGCCAAACCGGCCTCGGCACCTTATTACCTTTTATGGGAATGAAATGTACATGAATTTTGCTGTTTTGTGATAAGAAAGTAGAAGGCTACTTTTCACTGAGCTCCTCTGTATCAAAGCCTGAGCACTTTAAATGTGCACTTATATTTTACATAACCTTCTTCTTTTTACATACTACCCCTATGTAATGTTAGAATTTTTATCCCCATTTTACAACCCTGAAAGAGGTTAAAGAGCTTGTCATCTTAGTCAATGCCAGGATTTGAATCCATTTCCACATTATTCTAAAACCTCTGAAAGCTGGTTATAGTTTAAAACCTAAATAGCTGGAGCCTCTCTTTTCAGACTAGGTCAGTGCTTCTCAACCTTTTCTTTCTTGTCTCCCTCACAATCGCCCCCCCCCCCCCGTTCCCCGCTCCCCAAGTCTTTTTAAAAAATACACTTTATTTTTTTAGCAGTTTTAGGTTTATAGAAAAATTATGCAGAAAGTACAGAGTTCCCATATCCTAACCACCCTCCCCAAACACATGCACCATTTCTTCTGTCATTAGTGTGGTACACTCGTTATAATTGATGAGCTAATATTAATATATTATCATTAACTATAGTTCCTAGTCTACATTAGATTTCATTCCTAGTAGTGCATAGTTCTGTGGGTTTTAACAAATGCTTGATGTCATGTGCCCACCATTACACTCATGTAGAATAGCTTCACTGCCCCCAAAAGTGCCCTGTGCTGTACCTCTTTATCCCTCTTCCCCTCTCCTCTTCCCTTGAATCCCTGGCAATCATTGATAATTTTACTATCTATATAGTAAAATTTTTGCCTTTTCCAGAATGTTACATGGTTAGCATCATACTACTTTTCACTTGGGCTTCTTTCACTTACCAGTGGACATTTAAGGTTCCTCTATGTCTTTTTATGGCTTGATAGTTCATTTCTTTTTATTGTAGAATAATGCTCCCCTTTATGCATATACTACAGTTTGTTCATATATGTATCTATCAGGACATCTTGCTTGTTTCCTATTTTTGGCAGTTATATATTTGTGAGCTCTTACTTAGACTGGAAAAGCAAAATCTCAAGGAGTCTTAGACTTCCACCATGTAATATTAATATCATAGATATAATGTGTATTTGTTTGTGTGCTGTGCCTTTTGGAAGGCCATAATCATTTTAATAGCTAAAATGATTCCATCTTCCAAGAACCATCTTTTTTTTGTTTTTTATTTTATTGATCTTTTACAGAGAGGAAGGGAGAGGGATAGAGAGTCAGAAACATCGATGAGAGAGAAACATCGATCAGCTGCCTCCTGCACATCTCCCACTGGGGATGTGCCTGCAACGAAGGTACATGCCCTTAACCGGAATCGATCCTGGGACCTTTCAGTCTGCAGGCCGACGCTCTATCCACTGAGCCAAACCGGTTTCGGTCCAAGAACCATCTTTAAGGTGACCTTATTATAGACCCCTGTGACTATGGGAGCTCAGCCATTGTGCTAATATTCCATGTAGCAGCAAAGAGGAAGGGTAAAGGGCCAAAAGATTCTTTCAGTTGAGTCAGTCACATATAAGCAACCATCTCAGAAGATCCCACACATCATTTAATCTCATTAGCCAGAATTTAGACACGTGGCCACATCCAGCTATAAGGGAAACTAAACTGGGTGTATTGCTGCCCCAAAAGAGTGGAGTTCCATTATTAAGGAAGGAAGAAAAGAGTGTATGTATATTGGATAGGAAAGTAGCACTTTCTTCCATAGTGAGGGAAATAATAGTTTTTGTTTCCTTTGAGATACAATAGGTTATTCTGAAAATTTTTGTTGATCATTGAAAATTTGTAAAAAAGCCCTGGCTCGTGTAGCTCAGTTGGTTGAGTATCACTGAAAGGTCACTGGTTCAATTCCCAGTCAGGGCACATGCCCAGGTTGCGGGTTCAACCTTTTCTATCTCCTCTCTCTCTCTCTCTCTCTCTCTCTCTCTCTCTCTCTCTCTCTCTCTCTCTCTCTCTCCTCTCTATCCCTCCTTCCTTCTCTCCCTTCATCCTTCCCTCTCCCTCTCCCTCTCTCCCTCCCACCCTCCTGCCCTCCCTTTCTCTTTCCCTTTCCTCTTCCTTTCTCTCTCTCTCAATCAATGAAAATATATTAAAAAAAAGAAAATTTGTAATAAGTTAAGTTTAGTCATCTAGCAATAAATTTAATCATCATTAGGAAGATCTTTCTTATACATTTCTTATTGGAAAGAATATGGTGAAGGGAAGGGATTAAGCAAAAAGAAACAAACAAAAGAATCTCCGAGACACAGATAACATTATGGTGATTACCAGACAAAAAGGGGGGTGGAGGAGGTAGAATTGGGTAAAGGAGGAATAAATGGTGACAGAAGGACACTTGACTTCGGGTGGTGAGCACACAACTACAAAAAAAAAAATGAAAGAAAGAAAAAAGGAAAGATCATGGGTGATTGCCATGGACTTATATTCAGAGGGCTTTAAATAGGTACTTCTGGGAAATAAGACAGATTATACTTTGATTTTTCACTATAGAGAGGAATGTTCTTTCTTTTTCTTCTCATACTTAAACTGTGGAGTCCTAAGGGGGTTCTGACATGATTTTTGTAAATTGATGTTGGTATAGCTTTATTTAGCTATTAAATACTTGCTAGTTATAATCAGATTGCATTCTTTGTTTTCTGACATTCAAAAAGAAAATTACAGAAAACTTGAGCTATATAAATTATTCCACAAGTCACTCAAAAGTATTTGTTGGGCCCATTTTTGCATCTAATCGTGTTGCTTTTAAAGCTGTTGCAAGTTCTATTGCTGAGATGCTTGGGAAACATGTTCCTGTCTCATTTTATTTTTCTTAGATGATTGAGTTGGAAATGTTTATGCAGCTTTTATAATGGTGACTTATTGGCTGAGTATGTGTGCCTGCTGCTCTCTTTGTCATTTGAATAATGAATTAACTTGTAGGTGGCCATGGGAAGAGGATGTTATGAATGGATTTTGCCTACGCTTTTTTGGTAGCAAATTATATTTGCTGCAAGGTTGCAGCACCATACCTTTATTTCTTCAGCTATTATAAAGCTATTAATTTTCACAGTGATGGGTGGCAGTAACCTTTCTCACACCAACCAGGCTCAGCATGGTAGATGTCAGGCTAAGCTGTGGGTGGAGATGTCTATATAAAGGGTTGGTATGGTGTGAATGCCAAAGTTACTTAATTGCATAAAATGCTTCCTTTTAGCTGTAGCCTTTGGCTATTTCCAGCTGTCTTAAGATTGGTTCATTTATTTTATACAACTTGGATTATTTATGAAGTTGCAAATTACAGCTATAATTAAGTCTTTCTTTAAATTGGTTATGCCAAAGTAGATGCTTATGCCGATGATTCAGATTGTTTTATTTTGAACTTTTATAATAGGAGAATTAGATATTTTAATTGTCTTAACTTTTGCCTTCCATTCTACTCTCATTACCTTAAGTTGTTTATATGAGTAAAATAGGTAGTTAATATGAACAAACCATTAAGATATATATGAATGCAATGCACAGGCTCCCTTTGGCAAACAAATTATATTATACAATCAAGGTGTTCTTTCCCTGGTGGTCTGAGATGTAGTGACAGAACTAGATTGTATATCCTAGCTAATAAAGAGGGAATATGCTAATTGACCCTTACACCGTCGCAAAGAAGGCGGCACCCACAGCCAATAAGGAGGAAATATGCTAATTGACTGTCCCACTCTCAAAGATGGCGGCACCCACAGCCAATAAGAAGGGAATATGCTGACTGCCATGCTCTCAAAGATGGCGGCGCCCACAGCCACAAGATGGCCAGCAGGGGAGGGCAGTTGGGGATGACCAGGCCTTTAGGAGAGGGCAGTTGGGGGCGACCAGACCAGCAGGGGAGGGCAGTTGGGGGCGACCAGGCCAACAGGGGAGGGCAGTTGGGGGTGACCCGGCTGGCAGGGGAGGGCAGTTGGGGGCAATTAGGCCGGCAGGGGAGCAGTTAGGCGTCAATCAGGCTGGCAATGGAATGGTTAGGGGGTGATCAGGCTGGCAGGCAGAAGCAGTTGGGAGCCAGCAGTCCCGGATTGTGAGAGGGATCCCAGATTGGAGAGGGTGCAGGCTGGGCTGAGGGACATCCCCAACCCCCAGTGCACAAATTTCATGCACCAGGCCTCTAGTCTATCTACACTAATAAAAGAGAAAAATGGTAATTGGTGTATGACGATACCCTTTTCATTGGCTAATCAGGGCTATATGCAAATTAACTGCCAACTAAGATTGGCAGTTAACTGCCAACAAGATGGCGGTTAATTTGCATATGTAGGCACAATGCAGGGAGGCGAAAGGGAAAGCAGGAAGAAGCCCCCTGCCACTGACAGTGATCGGAAACCCAGGGGGGAGCTAAGAGCTGGGGGGCAGGGCAAAGGCGGCCCTGGGGCCGCCTTTGCCCTGCCCCCCAGCCATGATCAGAGAATCAGGTGCCTTTTCCGCCCTGGCCAGTGATAGCAGGAAGTAGGGGTGGAGCCAGCGATGGGAGCTGGGCACGGTCGAAGCTGGCAGTCCCAGGAGCTAGGGGTCCCTTGCCTGGGCCTAATTCGAAGCCCACGATCGCAGGGCCGCTGCAGCTGCGGGTCTCCGCTGCCCGAGCCGGACGCCTAGGCCAGAGGCGTCAGGCCTGGGCAAGGGGCCGATCCTGCAATTGGAGGGTGATGGGGGTCAACGCCTGAGGGCTCCCAGTATGTGAGAGGGGGCAGGCTGGGCTGAGGGACACTCCCCCCCGCCCCCACACCCAGTGCACGAATTTCGTGCACCGGGCCCCTAGTATATATATAAAAGCCTAAGTGACCATTGCAACTGAATGGATGACTGAACAGGCTGTGTGGGGCGACCAGCCCGCAAGGGTGTTAGTGAGGGGCAACCAAACGACTGAGCAGCAGGCTGCATGGGGTGACCAGGCCAGCAGGGGGGTTAGTGAGGGGCAACAAAATGAGCAGAAGGCTGCGTGGGGCGACCAGGCCGGCAGGGGGGTTAGTGAGGGGCAACCAAACAACCGAATAGCAGGCTGCATGGGGCGATCAGGCCCATGGGTGGGGGGCAGTTGGGGGCAACCAGGCCGGTGTGGGGGGCAGTGAGAGGTGACCAGGCTGGAAGAGGCGGGCAGTGAGGGGTGACCAGGCTGGCGGGTTAGGGGCAATCAGGCAGGCAGGCAGGTGAGCAGTTAGGAGCCAGAGGTCCCGGATTGTGAGAGGGATGTCTGACTGCCGGTTTAGGCCCGATCCGCTCCCTAAACTGGCAGTTGGACATTCCCTGAGGGGTTCTGGATTGGAGAGGGTTCAGGCTGGGCTGAGGGGAACACCCCCCCCCCCCCGCACGAATTTCATGCACCAGGCCTCTAGTAGATGATAAAAAGTATTATGCCAAGTGAATGATCTAAACCAGTGTAAAAGTGTCCTGTTGACCTAGATTATTCTAGGACAGTGATGGCGAACCTTTTGAGCTCAGCGTGTCAGCATTTTGAAAAACCCTAACTTAACTCTGGTGCCGTGTCACATATAGAAATTTTTTGATATTTGCAACCATAGTAAAACAAAGACTTATATTTTTGATTTTTATATATTTAAATGCTATTTAACAAAGAAAAATCAACCAAAAAAATGAGTTCACGTGTCACCTCTGATACGCGTGTCATAGGTTCGCCATCACTGTTCTAGGACATATTCTAAACTATCTAAACCAGTGGTTCTCAACCTTCCTAATGCCATGACCCTTTAATACAGTTCCTCATGTTGTGGTGACCCCCAATTTCATTGTTACAAATTGAACATAATTAAAGCATAGTGATTAATCACAAAAACAATATGTAATCATATATGTGTTTTCCGGTGGTCTTAGGCGACCCCTGTGAAATGGTCGTTCGACTCCCAAAGGGGTCGCGACCTACAGGTTGAGAACCACTGATCTAAACCATTCATTAATTTATGCGCTAGATATTGATAAGAAAATTAGGAAGCCTTTCAGATATTTCTAAGTTACAGAGAATGAGTTTATATTCTTAGATATTTTTTGAGTATTTGCTGTATACAAGAGAATATACTAGGCACTTGTTAGGAGTTTTAACTTTTTCTGTTAAGGAGCATGCCAAAATCTGATTAAGTAAAACATATTTCATAAAGTGGATTTTAGTTTGTTTATTTTCGGTTGTTGTACATAATGCCCATACTAGAAATTCTATAATTGTTGTGGTTTTAATTTCGTGGTTTTTCTCCTTAATTTCAGTATTTCTGCCAGTGCCTCCTCAACCATGGCCATCTTTCCTTCTGCTTGTCATCTCTTCTTAATTTTCTGTTATTTACCTTATAGTGTTTGTTGTCTTGCCTTTTCCCATATTTTGTCTTAATTTCCCTTTTTGCTGAACTTTTTGAATATCAGTTGGAGAGAGATTCCATGTTCCCTTATAGGAGCCACATTGGAACAAAGTAGTCAGTCATTTTAAAAAGGTTGCTCTTCTGGATAAGATAAGGTAAAGAGATTAGCCAAAGAATTTATATGCATAGCCCATGGACACAGACAACAGTGTGGTGAAGTTCAGGGGAGGGGGTGGAGCGCAGACTGGGTAGAGTAGGGCAAAAGGGGAAATTTGGAGGATATCTGTTATAGTGTCGACAATAAAAAATAATTAAAAATAAAAGGTTGCTCTGTATATGAAATCAAAACTCTCCTATATTGTATTTAAACATTTTACCATCATCTTTCCTTCTTCCACCTTCCTAAATGGAAGGACAGTTTGATCAAATAGTGCAGTCTGAATGATTTTCTGTTGCACTTAAATAAACTACATTTAACATGCAAATAGGATCACTCTGATAGTTATCTATTGTCTGAATATTGGGTATACTACTTCATTAGCTAATGGAAACAATTAGACTAGAAATGGCTGTTACTGGACTGGATTTGTAAACTGCCACAACCCCTTGTATCTAAACATTGTGAGTTCTGTTAGTGTTGGTTTCTGCTTTATATAATTCAACTTGTAATTTTTCCACTTTTAAAAGTATTGCCCTTTTTAAGGAGAATTGGAATTGTAAATTCACTCTTTATCAGGTCATTACATAAACGTGTTCCTTAAACATTTCATCTTTTATAGATTTTTCTGGGTGTTTTTAAAAAATGTTTTTAAATGATGATGGAAGCTGCATATTTTAATTTCCCTAAATCAGTGGTTCTCAACCTTCTGGCCCTTTAAATACAGTTCCTCATGTTGTGACCCAACCATAAAATTATTTTTGTTGCTACTTCATAACTGTACTGTTGCTACTGTTATGAATCGTAATGTAAATATCTGATATGCAGGATGATCTTAGGCGACCCCTGTGAAAGGGTCGTTCGACTGCCAAAGGGGTTGCGACCCACAGGTTGAGAACCGCTGCCCTAAATCTCTTCATAAAAACAGAACAACTGGGATACTGAAGTCAATAATTCACAGACAATATTTATAACAAAACTATATAAAATATTTCCATGAACCTCAAAATATAAACAAACAAGGAAATAGCACCAGTAGTTATAGAACATGTATAACCAAAGATTCTGTATCAACACAAACTGACTTTAAAGTATAACAGCATATGTTTTTATGAATGTGCACCAACCCAGGAAATACTGCTCCCTTGAGCCCTTCCTGAAAACGTACTATAAAATGGCATTGTCCTGTAAGAGTTTTTGCAATGATAGAAATGTTCTCTTTCTGTGCTATTCAATATAGTAGCCCCTAGCCACATGTGACTGCTTAAGCCCTTGAAATATGGCTAGTGTAACTAAGGAATTAAAATTTTTATTTTATTTTAATGAACTTAACTAGATATGTGCTAGTTTTTAATGGTGCAGCTATTGAATGAACATTAGTCAACAAAAATGACTGGCATGCCATAGGACAGGCAAAATATTCCAGCAATAAAATGAAGAAGGAATGATAGACTCAAAATGAATGAATTGATTAATTGATTTTGAGCCTACCAATAGTTGATAACATCCCGAAAAGAAAGACAATCATATACAATGTGTCTCCTGATGGAAGCACACAATAACTTAAGAAGAATTGGTCTTGCAATGTTTCTCCAAAAAAAAAAAAAAAAAAAAGATACACAGATGGCCACTAAGTACATATAAAGATGCTCAAAATCATTAATCATTAAGGAAATAGTTTGGAAGTTTAAAAAAGTTAATTATAGAATTAACAACATTATCCAGCATTCTACTCCTACGTACCTACACAAGAGAAAGAAAACATATGTCTGCATAAAAAGCTTGGTATTATCCTTTGCATATTGATGTAGCTGTAGCCCTGCAAGCTTTATTTAGCTATTTAATACTTACCAATTCATCATCACCATTTCCCAGAATCCCTCCACACTTATTTTAATTATACCTGTTACTAAGAATTGTAAAAATTTAGAGCTAGAAGGAACTAGCAGGTCATTTAGTCCATAGACATCATTTTGGAGATGAAGAATCTTAAACTTGGAGAAGTTATGTGGTTATAAGCAGAGTCAGGTCCACATCCCAGCTTGCTTGACTCTAATCACTACTCTTTCCCACATCTGTAGCACTGAGACAATAGATAAATGGTAAGGAGTGGTCAGATTACTTACAAAGACAAAATGAATATTTGGGTTTAATTGGCTCATAAGTTCAAATGAAGAAGGAAAGGGAACCAAAGTAACCAATTGAAACAGATATAAAGGATTAGATAGAAGATATGTTTATATATTTAATATATATAATATATATTTTTTGTATGTGTAAATATAGCTTAAACATTTTTAAAGATTTTTTATTTAGAGCAGATTTTGGTTTACAACAAAATTGAAAGGGAGGCACAAAGATTTCCCATATACTCCCTGCTACCACATATCCCCCATTACCACTTACCATAATGGCACATTTTCACCATTGAACCTACACTGACACATCATAATCATTCAAAGTTCATATTCTACCTTAGGGTTTACTTTTGGTGTACATTTTATGGGTTTGGAGAAACATATATTAACATAAATCTATCATTATCATATCATACAGAGTATTTTCATTGCCCTAAAAGTCCTGTGATCTGCCTACTCATTTCCCTCCTCTACCACAGCCATCAATCTTTTTACTGTTTGCATAGTTTTGCCTTTTCCAGAATGTCATATAGTTGGAACTATATAATGTGTAGCCTTTCCAGACTGGCTTCTTTCACTTAATAATGCCCATTTAATGTTCCTCTATGTCGTTTCATGGCTTGACAGTTCACTTCTTTTTAGTTGACTGAATTAAGGTGCTATAAACATTTAGGTTTTCAACTCCTTTGGGGTAAATACCAAGGAGCACAGTTTTTGCCTCATGTTCAGTTATTGATTCAGTCTTTTTCTACAATAAAATCCAATTCTACAAACTATGAACAAGGGTTTAGACCAGGGGTGGGCAAACTTTTTGACTCGAGGGCCACAATGGGTTCTTAAACTGGACCGGAGGGCCGGAACAAAAGCATGGATGGAGTGTTTGTGTGAACTAATATAAATTCAAAGTAAACATCATTACATAAAAGGGTACGGTCTTTTTTTTTTAGTTTTATTCATTTCAGACGGGCCGGATCCGGCCCGCGGGCCGTAGTTTGCCCATGGCTGGTTTAGACAGATAATTTAGAATAATGCCAGGAAACAGGATCTTGATTCTGTATTCTGTTAGCCCATAGGTCATTAGAACATTTCAGACATACATGCTATTCTGATGATAGTTGCTTGGTTCTAGTCATCGTCATCAGGTTGCATGCTTTGTCTTCTAATAAAATTTCTTAATTATAATTAATGTATATTTTCCTTAATATACTTGATTTTTATTTTTAAAATGTAAGATATTTTTAAGGAAGTTTTTCCCCCCCTCTTGAAAAATATTACTCAGTATCTTAGAAACCAGAAAAAAACAAAACGGATTAGAAATGTGATGATATCCTGTTGTTATAATTTACATTCACTTCATAAAAAAAAATCTGTTACTGTCTTCCAGGAGATTTTTTTTAGTTAGTTCTAAAGCAGCCTCCTACATATTTTGTAACACAGGAGACAGATCTTGTTGGATCATTGTCATCTTGCCAGCTTAATTTTTCCTTTCTCTCTAGAGAATGTGCTGAATATGTTGGACGTCTTCTCTCAGTTTTACTTAAAGCCCCAATGAATGACTTGACCACTGATGACTATCTTCCAACAGACTGTGGGTGTACTCTACAGGACTTTGTTGAGGATATTGTACCTCTATTCGATGTAAGGAACAATTTAGTTAGGTCCCATTACATCCTATATAATAAAAGCCTAATATGCTAAGTGTCTGGTCATCCAGTCAGCCATTCAACCAAAGTGTAATATGCTAATGATATGCTAAGGCTGCTGAACTGCTTGCTATGACATGCACTGATCACCAGAGGGCAGACAGTCGACCGGTCGACCAGTCTCTATGACATGCACTGACCACCAAGAGGCCGACAGTTGACCGATCGACCAGTCGCTGTGTCGTGCACTGACCATCAGGGGGCAGACGCTCCAACCGGTAGGTTAGCTTGCTGCAGGGGTCCGGCTGATTGGACTGAGTGAGATGGGCTGGACACGCCCTGGAGCCCTCCTGCAGTCCCTCCCCGGCTGGCCAACCTCCGCGTCCTTCCTCAGCCCCGATCATGCACCAGTAAGGTCCCTCAGCCTGGCCTGTGCCTCTCACAATTCAGGCTGAGGACGCGCGCGCCCCCCCCCCCCCAGTGCACGAATTTCATGCACCGGGCCTCTAGTCTCTATATAAGTTGTTAGAGAGATTCTTAGAATTGGGATTCTCTTCTCCTTCCTAATAATTAGTAATCTGCTAGTTGAGTTCATAGTTTCCAGAAACCTGTTATAAAATAGTGTTTGATTGCTACCCATCATAAACCTTATAATTCTTGCCTTGTTTAATTATTATTAGATATTAATTGCATAGTGTATTAAAAGTTCTGTTCAGATAATATTTTCTTAATACCTGGGAACTTGTAATTACTTTTTTATTAAATTAATTTTTTTTCAATATACAAAATAAATCTATTACCAGATTATAGATACAAAACAGCCATTTACATGCAAAAAACATTAATATTTCAAGAAAAATGATTTTAAATATATTACATGCAATAAACATTAATATTTAAAGAAAAAAAGATTTTAAATATATTACCCAAACTGTACTAACAGTATAATATCACAAACATTGTAAGAAATATTAAAAACCTGCAATAACAGAGTTACTTCTATTATATTCTAAAATATATTTTTCTCTGGCTCTATTTTTGTTCATCAGTTTATGTTGTTCATTATATTCCACAAATGAGTGAGATCATGTAATATTTATCTTACTCTGACTGGCTTATTTCTGTAATTACTATTTTAGTAATAGAAATTTGCCACCTGAAAATTTCTAACTGGAAGCTTAAAATTATTTCACTTGAGATAGATTAAATACTGGATTTTATTCACAAAAAATATCCACTATTTGCTGCTGAAAGCACATAGGTAAATACAAAGAAATCAAGTTATTGATTTAGCAACAATTAGTGATTTGTTATTTATTTTGAGAATTTTCTCTTAATCTCTAAGTATTTATTGTGTGATTTGTACCCTCTTTCCTTTCTCATTATATCAAGTAGTTTTAGAATACACATAAGTAATATGTTGATTTAGTCGATTCTTTATAAACAATAAACAGGATAGAATATGAGTGTTGATGAGAAATTTCGGTGGTTATAACAATAAATTGTGGGTGAGATTAGGGGAGATTATGTTTTTTGTTGTCCGAATGTCAGCTGTGCTCAGATATATATTTTTTTATTTGGAAGAAATATACATGAAATTAGAGTGGCTAAATTATCAGTGTTAGCTAAAGTATTAAACTTCCTTACAGCCAGTCAGCAATTCTGTTTAGAAGATTAAGTGATGGATTTTTGGATAGTTGACATTTAACAAGTCCTGTTGAGTAGATAGAGAAGACAGAAGTAAGCTAAAGGCATCAAACATTATTATATTTCCTAATAAATACTCTCCTTAAAAACACAATAAAATTGTCAGTGTTAGAAACCTATACAATGATGTATAGATGGATGACATTAATTAAAATATAATATTAGAACAAGTTGAAAAATATATGTAAGATCCACAGCAGTGTCATTTCATGAATGCCTAGCCCTAGACCATTGTATTTTGTCTATGAATCAGCAATTCTATTTAGCTGAAATACTTGTGTATAAAATGTTAGTATATATTTAGTGGTCCTTGACTTTCATAGCAATCCTGTTTTGAACATTTTATTGACTTCCCAAACTTCTTTCTGTATGTGGGATTGACTATTTAATAGTCTGTTTCCTGAGTCTTGATAATTTTGAACTTGCATTGTGGTACTTCTTGCTCCAGATAATTGGTAATGATTTTTTAGCTTAGGCAGTTGGGCTGGGAATGGTCTAAATATTTTCACAGTGTCTTGCCTTTGGAGGGAGCCTCCCAGGAATCCTAGATTGCCAGGTGCTTCTCTGGATCATTGCACAGCCAGAGCCTGGGATCTGTTTGCTTACAGCGATGCCCCATCTACCCAGGATTCCCCCAATCTTGCCCTTCCCTTTGTCACCCCTCTGCATCTTTACCACCCAGTTTTTTGCTCTTGTGGGGTGTTGGGCTTGATCGTTGGAGGGAAATGCTGTTGGCCTGCAGGAAGAACCAATACCTGATTTTAATTTGCAAGGCCACAGGTTGTTGAGGTGCCTCTGAGGGTTATCTGCAGTTCCCTGGGTTGCTGGTTTGGGGTAAGGGTGGTGTTCAGGCAGTGCCCTCAAAGCCTTAATTAGGAATTAGATTATATTTTTTAGTAATCTGGGAACATAACCACCATGAAAGCGTATGCTTCTATTTTTAGGCACATACATTCAGCCTTTAAGTGCATTTTTGGAATGTTTTATATAAAAGTAAGGGACTGCCAATATTAAATGATGTTTTACTATAAAGTTTATTGCTACAAGATTTATATAAGATTTTTTCTCTTTTTAAACATTTATCTTTATTGTTGAAAGCCTTATAGATGTCCCCCTTCCTCCCTGCCCCCCACATTGGTCCCCTCCACCTTGCTTCCGCCCCCTCCCCAGGCCTTCACTGCACTAATGTCTGTCCATGGATTATGCATATAAGTTCTTTGGTTAATTCCTCCCCTCCCCCAGGAGTCAGTGCATTATTAACTTGTTCAGTGATGATTAGTTTCAGCCCTATACATTTCATGGAAACCACTAATTAAAAAAAAAATACTTCTTACTATTATTTATTTTCACCTGCTGATTTCTAAATGGTAATTTTTTTACAAGGGTCCAGAAAATTAGGGACCAGTGGACACGTTTTGTTTGGCTGCTTTGTTTGCTTGCATGATATGTATCAAGGGGCCAAGTTTGATATGCTTGGTTGCAAACCACCTTATTCTTTAACTTACTGCATACATTTTATTTGAATTGTAATACTCCTCTTGACATTTGAACTCAAAGCTCTGCTTTAGAAAAAGTGTGGGGCATCCTAGTATAGTGTAGGGATAGGTTTGGGAATTAGACCAACTTGGATTGAAAACCTTGCTCTGCCTCGTATCTTGTGTGTGTCCTTGGACAAAGTAGTTAACCAGGTCTTCTTTTCCTCATTTTTAAAATGGGGAAATAATATTTTTAAGGGTTAATTGAGATATTTTATATGTATCATCTAACACATCGTAGATGTCCTATAAATGGTAGTGATTCTTATTGTATTTAGAAGAACCACTGATATCATGGCAGCTTTCGCAAGGTATTAGTACCTGTTGCTTTGATTCCCAATATTTTCTCCCCTTATAATTTAAATCCATAGGTTGCTCTTTGTAGAAATATGTGAATGGATTTGTCCCTTGAAATATACTTGATGCTTCTTTTAATAGGTATTAATTTCATTCTAATTTTTCTGAGGTCATAGAAAGTGAGACAGTATTCAAGTGTTAAAAAGTATTATAAGAAGTCTTGGTGACTTCTAGATTCTAAATCTTATGTTCCGGTTACTGGATAATATTTACTCTGTGAGCTCTATATTGGCAAAATATAGTCTTTAAAAGTCCTAATCATCTGGAACTAGTAAGGTAAAACGTAATTTGAAGTTTGGAATATAAACAACAGAAGACTTAATTTAGAAATTATTCTTGGAAAATACAATTTTAAAGGAGTGAAAGTTTGGGTTTAATTTTTTATGTTCTTTATCTTTCATAATTTAGTCTTTTAAATATGGCATGGATATCATTGCTGCAAGAAACATTGCCCATGAGATGATGACACCATGTACCATCTACATTGATGGTGTGTCTCTATCATGTATATATATCCTCTAAGTAGGCCAGTCACATAATACGGAGGGTAGATCTGGCATATCTTATTTCAAAGTGGTGCTACAACTTTGTCTTGGCTGACCAGACAGTCTCCTTTAGTCTAGTACTTTTCAGATGCCCTAGAAAATAAAATCAGACAAAGTGATGCAGGGAAAATGTTTCTAAATGAACTGATTTACACATCTTCCTGCTCTTTTCTAAAATGCTTTCACTTATTAGAGTATTATTGAAAAATAAAATTTTTTCCCCTCTTCATATATTTCATAAAATACCACTTTTGGATGTCTGTGTTCAGAGTAAAAATTGAAATGATCAATTTAAATTTTTACTCATTTTCTGTTAAGATTGTTTGGTAATTTGCAAACTATAGTAGAACTTGTGTTGAGGCATATGAGCAGAAGCATAATAATGTAATAAAACAATAAAGTAATAAAGTAATAAAGTTATGACTTCATAAAATAGTTGATAGAATAGTGGTGTTTTTTAATAACTAAGCTCATGAAATGACATTAGGATCAGGGTCATAATAAAGGGATCCCATTTATATTAAATTTCTTGAGTAAACATTTATTAATCCTGTCTACTGAAGAAAAGGTCATTCAGACAGTTCCTGACTTATGGAACATTTTGAAAGAAGATAGCTTGATTGCTTTCAATAATGTGAAGAATTGGCCCCAACTAAAGAAAGAGTGGGCAAACTTTTTGACTCGAGGGCCACAATGGGTTCTTAACCTGGACCAGAGGGCCGGAACAAAAGTATGGATGGAGTGTTTGTGTGAACTAATATAAATTCAAAGTAAACATCATTACATAAAAGGGTACGGTCTTTTTTTTTAGTTTTATTCATTTCAAATGGGCCGGATCTGGCAGGCCGTAGTTTGCCTACGGCTGGTATAGAGTGATAACGAGGCTTCTTTTGTAAGAGAGAGAACTTAAACTGGGTGAGGCTCATTGCATTAAGCATGTTCATCATTCAGAATCAGTTCCCAAAAGGATTTGATGCTGCTGACTGTAGTGTTCCATTGAACACAATAAACTCCACATTCTCTCTGATTGTTTCCTCACAGGTGAAGGTTCCCCCAAGTGTTCCTCCTACTGTTTTGTTTTGTTTTCTTTTCACCCAAACATGTCTCTCAAACACATTTCTCAAACAATTTAAAAATTGAAACATAACTCCCATACTATAAAATTTTTTCTTTTAAAAATACATAGCTAAGTGGTTTTTAAGATATTGCACAATAACTTGTGCAACCATTACTATTATCTAATTCTAGAACATTCATCACCCAAAGAGAAACCCTCTATGCATTAATAGTCACTGCCCATTTCCCCCTCCCCTATTTCCTGGCAATTATTTTACTTTCTGTCTTTATGAAATTGCTCATTCTGTACATTTTATAAATGTGGAATCATCTAATGTGGCCTTTTGTGACTGGCTTATTTCACTTAGCATAATGTTTTCAAGACTCATTCATATTATAACATATATCAGTCCTCTGTTCCATTTTATGACTGAATAATATTCCATTGTATGAATACCAGTATATCACATTCATCAGTTGATTAAAACAGTTGTTTCTACTTTTTGATTATTATGAATACTGATACGAACATTTGTGAACAAGTTTGTTGTTGATTTGTTTTCAGTTTTCTTTTTTTTGGATGTATGTTTTGTCTAGGAGTGAAATTTTTTGGTGATAGCATAATTATACTAGTATGCTTTACTTTTTGAGGAACTGCCAAAATGTCCCATTTTACAATCCCACCAACTATGAATAAAGATTTCAATTTTTTTAACAGTTTTGTCAACACTTGTAACTGTCTATCTTTTTTTATTATACATATTCTAGTGAATATGCAGTGGCATCTCTTTGTGGCATCCTTTACCTAAGGATGATGACTATCTTTCCATGTGCTTATAGGATCTTGTATATCTTCTTTGGAGGAATATCTATTCAAATCTAGGACATCATATATCTTCTTTGGAGAAATATCTATTCAAATCCTTTGCCCATTTATTTTAACGTTGATTGTTGATTTGTAAGAATTTTTAAAGAAATTTTGGATACTAGACCTTATTAGATACATAATTTAAAAATATTGTCTCCCATTCTGCATGTTGTTTTTTCACTTTTTTGATGTCTTTTGAAACACAAAATTTTTAAATTTTGATGAAATCCTTGTGTGCTTTTTGTGTCATAGCAAAGAAATCATTGCCTACTCCAGTGTCATGCAGAATTATGCATGTTTTCTTCTAAAAGATTTATAGTTTTAGCTTCAAGCAATATCAAGAAAGTAAAAAAACAACCTGTAGAATGGGAGAAAATATATCAGTATACCAATAAGGAAATCGTGACCAGAATATATAAAACCCATTTTGAGCCAATTCATAAACGTGGAATACATTTTCGTCTATTTTGGTCATCTTTAATTTCTTACATTGGTGTTTTATAGTTGTCAATGTACAAGTGTTCCACTTCTTTCGTTAAGTTTATTCCTAAGTGTTTTTTTCTTTTTAATACTATTGTAAAAGAAAAAAGAAAAAGGAATGATAAAACATATGTGGTAAAATACTAACTTTTGGGGAATCTGGGTGAAGAGTATACAGGAACTCTTTTTATAGGTCTTTCAACCTTTCTATAAATCCGAAACTATTTCAAAAAAAAAGTTTTAGAAATACTGTATATAAAAGGAAGACAACTGATAGACATAGAAATTAGCACTTGGATTCCCCAATGCTATACAGGTATATTACCTGTCAGGTCTTATTTCTGGAAAGAAAATTAATTTAAAAAATAGAAAAAAAAGTCAGTAGAGGTCACTTTTTAGTTTAAATTTTTAATCACTTACATGGATTTTTACAGTTTTATAGCAATCCTCTCTACTTTCTGTTCTGAGGAAGGTATTTGCAATTGTTAATCAAAACAATTAAACAATAAAACCTTCCTAATTGATACATCCAGTGAGACTTTTTCCCCTCTCCAATATTAGACAAGATATTTTTCATCTTTAGCATTTTCTTTAGGCTTTTAGTAACATGCACACTAAATTACAATGTGTGTAAACCACTAGTTATTATTGTTCTAAGCTATTGAAACGCAATGACAGAATGACAGTGGACTTCCTCTCTGTGCAGAAGACTTGAAGTTTAAAGCAATAACAGAACGAGAAAAATGAAGACTTAATTTTCAAGTTGACTATTGTGAAACATAGTAATGTAAATGATTTTCTATGTCTTTCTTTTCTCTTAATCGTTGATATCTATACTATACAAGATGGAAATAATTTCCAATATAAAAATATGAGCTTATTTTATAGATAATGAATAAAATAATAGATTTTTCTTACTTGAGAGTACTGTTTTGAAATCCATCGTTTGCATAATTTAATTTTTCTTTTTAAAATAAGAGGAACACATATAAAAATAGCTGCTTTTAAAGGAGAAAACAAGTTTTGTCTAAGGGCATTTTTAAAAATAAAAGTTCATCTTGCATTTAGAGTGTGTTTTCAATGTTAACCAAACAACCACATTTTCCTATCAACATTAGAAACGACTGAGAGTTAGCTTGATTCATAGCACAAGCAGATGGTATCCTACTTCTGGCAAAATGGGTAGAAAATTCCTTAAGCACCCACTTGCATATGTTCTTGTCTTCATAAAATCCTGTGCACTTTCAAACTTAAATACTCTGTACAGTTTTAACAAAAAACATTTATTAAAGTTGAAATTGGAGATAGCACACAAACAAGTAAAATTTAGTCTGATTTTAGGTCCTGTGACAAACCAAAAAATGAAAACTGCAGACCAGAAAGTAGACTGTCTTATTACTGGCAAAATACTACATATCTGTCATGTGTAGATATAGCTATATACACGAGGACAAAATTTATTAGAAATATCATTACCAGAAATCTTGTGCCTCCCTTTTCACACCTTCAGCTTAATTTCTAGAGGTTATCTCTTTAAAGTACTTTATAAAGTACTAATTTGTAATCAGAAGTTTCACTGGTAATCTGTGAGAGGTTACTCCTATTTTGAGTATGATACTTTCTACCCACTTTCATGTCTTAGTTTAAAATTTTGGATTGTGTTATGTTCTACTGGTATCTTTAATGTGGCCTGTAGGGGCTCAACAATGTGCACTTAGCTATAGAGGCGAGTTGCAGTGCACACTGGCCATTTATTCCTGAGATTTTTGCCGTCAAGCTTATGCGTGGCTTCACAGCAGTCAGTGGGGCTGGGGCTGTCACCATCATATGAGAAGTGGGTAGTGGATTACACAGAATGACCTCATTTATAATCATTTTCATTACTGCCTTTTTTTTTTTTTGAGTTTGTTAAGTGTTGTACAGCTCATATGTGGAAACCAAAGTCTTTTAATATGTTTTTGAACGTGTATGATAATGTTGAAGTTAATGGTGGCTCTATAAATTCTTTTAACTATAAAACTATTTTTTCACTTAACATTTGAGATTTCCAAGACAATGAAGAAAGATCAACAGAGCAATAGAGGATATAATCTTTAACACCAAAATTATTTTTAACATTGATATATGCACAGTTTTCTACTTACTCATCCTTTAACAGTGTGCCATTTGTTAATTTTCCATATCTTTTTGAGTACTTCCCTTTTTCTTATCCAGTGTATACTAAAACAAACCCCCCCAATATCTATTCTTATAGTTGAATATCTCCAAGTCTTACTTAACTATCATGGTTATTTTTTATTCCATCTATGATTGACAGGTTGTATTCACAGTTTAACAAAAACTCAAGGGATCTTGGGTAACAGTTCTTATTAGAAGATCTTATTTTGGTGAATGTTCATTTATTTTTATATATCTCTTAGAGAAGGGCTTGCTTCACTTTTTAGTAGGTTCATTTACTTGGATGAGTTCATTTTCTGAAAGGGGTTCTTTTTAACCATTACAGTTGATACTGATTGCCTCCCTTTTTGTGTATTTAATGAGGATGCTAACAATGGAATAGTAGATCCAAGAGATGATCTTTATCTTTTACCTCTAAAGGAAGAAAAGTCAAGAGACATGCAGAAGTCTTATTGGTTCTGTTTATGTCACACCTATTACTTGATGAGTCCTCTTCAATTTTGTGCCTCACATTTGTGCCTTTTCTCAACCATTCTATTTATTATTGAAATTAGCCTTTTAGGGTTTGTAGCCGTATGCTGAGTTCTGAATGTAGAGAACAGTTACAATTCTATTTTCAACCTTTAAAATGAAGGCTATAGTATTTAATTATGAGACAGTTTTAAAATGGGATGGAGGTAGTGGGTGGGCCTTTCCAAAAAGCAACTTGTAAAAGTTACTAAAGTCTTTATGCTTGCCAGAGTGCTGCCTTCTTAACATTCCACTTTATATTTTAAAGAAGTACATGTCATGGAAGAAAGGAAGTTTTAAAATAGATTAACAGTTTGGCTAAGAGATTATGAATACATTTATTTCCACTCTTAAAATCCTTACTGTGTGACTTTGTCCTTCCCCATCCTCCTCACCCTGATTTACTTTATATTTGTCTTTTCTTGTTTAGTTTAAACTGCTCCTCATTTCTGAATTGGTAAATTAAAAATAGGCAATATGCTGTGTTGTTACTTGGTTACTATGAAATATTCCAAGACATTTGAAAGTAGATTCTTGACCTGCATTTTATTGGGAATAAAACATTGACCAGAGACTGACATATTTATGAAGTGGATTAAAGGATTTCCTCTCTTTATTTTAAAATAGAAAAAGATACAGTAAATTGCCCCAGGAACTAGATATCTTGAGATATAGAAATTCTGTGGTCTTTCCCTGGAAGTATGTGAAGACATAGTTTACACATGTTTTGGTAGGAGCAAAGAATAGGAAGCTGCTAAGTTAAATCTAACAGCTGGTATTTGTGGAATGAGCTAAGTCATAGTTAATTCCTCCATTGCAATAAAATGTATAATCAGAAAAGGGAATATCTAATTAGAAGCACACTTAGGGGCTTACAATATTTTTAATATTCACATGCACAGCTATTTAAATATTTTCTTCTGTTTTATAGCAAACTTTTCAAGGGGTGTTCTTTGGTAGTTCTTTTTCTTAGAGTTGGTTCTTCTGTGTTTACTTTTAAAGTTGATTTTGTTTAGCCCAGATTTCAGGATCCCCAAAAGACCATCAGGGAGCCAGCCGAGTCTGATGCAAAAGGAGATAGAGTCTTTATTCGAGCTAGCTCGGCTCCCTGACCACACTCGCCGACGCAGCGGCAAGTGGCAGAGAGAGAGGGAGCTCTGAGTGGAGAGGGGTTTTATAGGGGGGTTCGAGTAAGGGGAGGAGAGAGGACTGTGGGCCCTGCCGATTGGCCAGGCGCAAGTCGGTGTCTTGTTACACAGGATGTGGTCCTATCTATGGCGCGCACTTCCCTTGATTATCATTGGTTAGTTTAAAGAAATACTAGGTTGGCTAGCAGAGGCTTGGGCTTCCGGGAAGAAGCTCCTTGCTGAGCATGTGTCTAAGGCTGCTGCCCAAAAATGGAGGATCCGGGGCAAGATGGAGGGCGTAGCCCTCGCCCTTTCAGATTTTGTTTGCTTTTTTCTGTGAAGGACATGTTCATTCATATTTTATGCTCATTTCATATATCTTTTTTATTCAGGAATTCTGATCTATCTTTATCCCTTTCTCAGGTCTTCAGGTTTCAGATGTTAGTCATTCATACATTAGTATTCGTTTACAATTAAACATACATTTAAACACACATATGAGCACACAGTGTATGTGCGCACCCATTTCATATTATTCTTTTTTTAGTTTTGTTGATTTGAGTTCATCATTCTTCTTTTTCCATTCCTTCATGAAAGTCCTTTTCAAGCCTTGAACCTGAGCAAGGCCTAACTAACTTCGAAACTATTACTGGCTAATATTGTCATAACTGTGTATGGTGCCAGGTGGATACTAGACAAGTGGGGGCGGGGGATCGCTTTGTAAGTTATATAAATGTCTAACCACTATTCTGTACACCTGAAACTAATATAATATTGAATGCCAACTGTAATTGAAAAATACAAAAAAGAAACTATTAATAGCTGTTTCCTGTTTGGAGAGGTTGTCAATGAAAAATTGATAGGAGATGAAAGAGATGTGTCTCTAATGAATGTGCAAATCCTTTATGTCTTTTGAATGTTTTTTCCATCCCATTTCACAAATTCAGTTATACCTACAAATTGGTCCAGGTAATAGTGTGTTAGGGGTTAAGGTAAGAAGAATGGCCATTTCTGATTATGGCCTAGATAATTTTCAGAAACGGTTGTGGTCTAAGAGAAGCTGACTATAACTCTAGCCTTTAACTTACAAATTAATCCTGCAAGCTACTGTTTAACAATATTAAATTCTACTTATGAAGAAGTCTGACAGGTTTTCCATTTAAATTTAATATTATTATCCCTAGATCAGTGATTCTCAATGCTATGAGACTCACTGTTTGTTTGTTATAGCAAATATTTTGTGGTGTTTCTTTATTTTATCTTGAAACAAAATTCATATATGGATGTGTGTATATCTGTATATTTATATCTATATCTTCATTATATACATTTATACATTAACCTCACATAAGTCAAAAGTAACTATAATACCTTACATAATATAAATGAGGCATTTTAAGGAAAGTAATTTAGAATAAAATAATGTTTTTCAATATATGTAAATGCTCAAGTGCGACTACACTAGAAGACAATGAGTAATTAGGTACTTACACCTATATGTAGAATCACCATATGACTTTGGCACATTCAAATACAGATTGATAAAGCTGTGCTTCATTGGTTAAAATACAAGTAGTGTTGTTATTGGTGACATGATTTCCCCCAAAAATAAATAACCTTGGTAAAATTAAAAAATAAATACAGTATTTATTTGGTAATTTCATTCTTAGAAATTTAGTGTATGTTAAAAGTGTGCAAAAATGCGTTATGTTTTTGTGTAGAACGATTTAAGTGTTAGGCTTAGATAATTATTTCACTCACGCGAATGTCTGGTAGTACATTCTTCTCTGCATGGGAATATCCCTTCATTCTTAGAGCTTTAACATATATGTTTCATTCTTCCTCCTTCCTCCTCACGGTTGGAGGAGAAGAGAACTCTAAAACTCCCAGGGGTGCATAGGAGTTAGCCCTATTTTGAACCACTGTCCTAGAAGAAAGGTCAAGGGGAAAATAGTTCTAACAGTTTAGTGTGTCTCTAGTAAGGCATTGTGACCCATTCAGGTAATGATCTTTATGGTAGGATGCATATAATAAAAGAAATATAAAAGGTCATCATCACATTATGGTATGTATCTGAATATAGCATTTGCCTTGGTCTTAAGTGTATAAATCTGTCATTCTTTTTTAGGGCATAAGGTCCTAATCTGGGATCTGGGTACTCCTTGAAATTACACAATTTGTGTGTATCTTCTTTCTGGTCAGATGGTCCATAGTTTTGAGTAAAACCTTAAAGGAATCCCTGAGGTCATGATAAAGTCTTAACAAATTGGAAGGAGTCAGTTCTCTTCCTATGAACCTTGGAGCACAGGGTACACCCTGAGGTTGACCGAGATTAGCCTTACCTTTCACACAACTTCTTTCCTTTTTGACTAGAAGAAAGATTAAAATCCTATAATTGAGGAAATCCATTTTTTATAATTTAAGTCTCTTGAAACCATGGCATTGAAACTCAGAAGAAAAGCTAACATGTTGTCACTGAGTCTTTATCCTGCCACAGTTCAGGAGAATTTTAATTATTGAGTCAAGCTTTCCAAGATATCAGTTATGACAAACAAGCTTTAAAAAAATAAGTGTTTCATATTGTAATCAAGTGTAACATTTAAAAAAAGAAAAAGGAAATGAAAGGCTTTTCTCTTTACCCTTCCTTTCATTTATTCCCATATATGTGACCAAAGTTCATACCCCATGGAAATTACTTTCAAGAGAGGCAGTAACATTAGGAAAAATTTTACTTGGTTGATGCAGCCTCTTCCTTTTGCTTGTTATCCAAGAAGTTTCAAGAAAAATCGTTGTCCCCTAATAAATGAGTATGATATGAGAAAAGCATTAGCATATAACCTTTTTCTCCTCTTGGAAAATGCCAATAATATTCTTGACCTTCTCTTTAAATGCTTGATCTAGGTCAAATGCTATCTCCTCCTAGTTGTCTTTTTAAAGCACAGAATCCCTTATCTGTCTGTATCTTTTGGGAGCTGGCTTCAGGATTCTTCCAATATTCTTCATATTTCTTTTTTATTTGCCATCTAAAATTAATGTTTCCCTGATAGTACAGTTTCTACTATAATGAGTTGGAAAATTCTAAAAGCTTTTCTTCAATTTTTGCTGAGACAAAAGGTGTATGTATTTTTCTAACACACATAATCTGAATGATGCCCTAACATATGCTTTCAAGTAAGAATATCATGGGGAAAGAAGTTAATGGGAACTTATCAGGGTAGCACCAAGGGTTTGAATTCCATAGGTTAGATGAAATTAAACTTCCTAGACCAAATTCCCTAAGTGATTAGGTTGTGTTGGAGATGGGTTATAATTAGGTTAGTCAAGAAGGCCTAAACAGGTACTAAATGAGAGGATAATTAGTTTCCTGCTCTGCCTCTAAGCAGTGCAAAGGATTCACGCAGGAACCCTTTGACTTTGGCATTTACTTTCCAAGGACAATTGCAGGCAGCAGCTAGTTCCTTCGTGAGCTAAATTCAGCTCCTTCCTGAACTAGCTTTAAAAAATAATCATTCTTGCCAGATTTCAGCTTCTGAATTGCCTGTTTTCAAATCAGTAAAAATTATTGTCAAATCCTGATTGCTGTATATTGCTTACCTAGAGTCACAAGAAGCGTTTAGGAAAGTTTTACTGTTCTTTGGAGCTGTTGACACTTCTATAGCTAAGGTGAGATAGTGAGAATCATATAGTGCATGGCACATTTTAAAATAGATTTTATTTATTTTAGAGAAAGAGGAAGGGAAGAGAGAGATAGAAACATCAATGAGAGAGAAAAATCGATTGGCTGCCTCCTGCACACCCCCTACTGGGAATTCAGTCTGAAACCCCGGGTTGGGAATCGAACCAGTGACCTCCTGGTTCATGGGTCGATACTCAGTCACTGAGCCACACCAGCTGGGCTGCATCACATTTGACAGTAAGGAGGTTCTAAATTTTAGAGCTAATGTCATTGACTTGACTACTAACTTTGGGAGAACAATGTTTTCTTACCTGTTTCATTTTTAACATTAATAAAATGAGAGAAAATGATCGTAATTTCCTTTCACTTCTCTGATTTTAACATGTATTTTTCCTTTTAGTTTAGTTAATTATCCCCATTAATCTCATTTAACTTTGAAATTTTTAATTATTTTTATAAAGGAAAAGTCATATATGAGTATGGAAAACTTAACATCTCCAAGGGTGTATGATGAAAGTGAAGTCGACCTCTTATCCTAGTTTCTCCCCCACCCCAGTTTCTTAGGCCTCTCTTCCAGAGCTAATCACTATTATATCATTCAGAAATATTCAGTGGATACAAGCACATATGTATGTATGTGTGTCCCTCCTTTTTACCAGTTGAACATATTTATTTAATTACTTAACTTTCAAATCACATTTTATATTTATTTTAAATATTGCCATTCCTTTGAAATGAATTATACATTAATAATAGTTATAATTATTTAACGATAATTAAATTATTTAATGAATGGTAACTGAATTATTTAATTATTTTGCTAGGTAATTTTTACTCTTTGATCTTTAATAGAAATAAATTTATGATCAGTTAGTACTTTTCTTCCATTTTAAAGATGGTAAGAAGGTATGTGATATTTGTGGACTTTCAATTTTTTAAACAGTAGTAATAGTGAGAGTACTTTATATTTGATAATTTTTTTCCATTTAATTCAAATGTTTTAAAATGTCTTATGTCTCAAATTTTGCTCAGTGTTTTACTTGCATTTTTTGAAATTCTTACAATAAATTTCCAGGGTTGACATTATTCTATTTGAGAAACATGGAAACTGAGCCTGATGTGTTGGTGACTGCTTAATGGTTCCTTGGGTTAAAAAAAAAAAAAAAGTCCTGATTTGTAGCATTTGCTGATTTTTGTGGTATAAATGCTCCCATTATGGCTGATTTCAGGTACCAACTGACTTCCAATGAAGTTAGTGAAGGGGGACTTGGGAAGAGGCAGATGGGCATAGTTGGCTCTCCAGCAATATGAGCCAGCTCTAGCACACCAGTGACTGAGGCTTTTAAAAACACAGTAACTGCCTTGACCAGTATGGCTCATTTGGTTGAACTTTGTCCCATGCACCCAGAGGTTACCTGTTCCATTCCTGGTCAGGGCATTTGCCCTGTTTGCTGGCTCGATCCCCAGTAGTGCCGGAGGCAGCAGATCGATCTCTCTCTCTCTCTCTCTCTCTCTCTCTCTCTCCCCCCCCTCACTCTTTCTCTCTCTCTCTTTCTTCCTCCCCCCACTTTCTCTAAAAATCAATAAAAACATTAAAAAAATAAAGACACAGTAACCTGTCTTTGATAAATCAAAGTTCATACATCAGTCTAATTCTAAAGACTGTACTCTTCTACAATACTCCTTTTCCGGATAAAAAAATAGAAGAGTACTGCCCCTTCAACTTGAGGAAGACAGAGCTGGAAGAGACAGAGGGGAAGAGAGGTAAAGAAGGGGCAATGAGGGAGGAGGAAGAAAGGAGCTTTAAGACCAAAATTCGAGAACAACGGATTGAGACCATTTTGAAGGTGGGAAAAGAAAAATAAGTCTTACTAAAGTGATAACTCAAGTTTTATCAAAATAGGCAGCAATCTGCTGTGGTTTTATCACTCTCAAGAGGACACACAGCATACAGAAATGATAAAAATGGTTACCACATCTTAAGTGGGATTGTGTTCAGACAACACCCTTCCTGCAACTGATCTATTCTTACCACTTTTATTCACACCAACTTTAACCAATGACCACATCACTGTACACAAAAACAGTCCAACAAAGTAGCTAATGTAGACAATAAATCTCAATCTCTTATTCATATGACACAGAAAATACCCACAATTTTGGGGGGGTAAAAAAGAAAGCCAAATATGCTATTGTACATTCAGCATTTACAAAATATCAAGGGACCGGGGGCGGAGGGGCAAGATAGAGTTTCAGAGCACTTCTAGGAGTGTTCATCTACTTGAATTTTTCAGAGGCTGATTATGAATTACTAATTTGGATACACTACAGTAAAATCCTTTTATATGTGGTTTTGAAATGTTTAAGGTGGCAGATTAAAAAGTTTTTCTATATGTTTATAACCAATCATATAAAAGCCATGTATTTTAATAAAATGTTCTGAGTTATATTAATGATATTTAACTTCTTTCATAAAGCATATATAGTTTAGTTGAGTAGCAATAACACACAACAAGAAAATACATTATTAATTTTATAAATCTTTTCTTTTCCCATTCTTGCAAAATTATATGGTACCAAAACCATGATATTGGAAGAAGAGGAAAAGCAAGGCACCATTGCTATCCTAGTCATAATGTTTAGTTTTATAACTATAGAAATATATACTATGCAGGAAAATATTAAATGCAGGAGACTATTAAAATAATAAAAATAGGAACTTTATTAAATAACGTGGTTACTCTGTATATAAACAACCATAAACATACCAATTGAAGCTGGAGAGAAGAATCCACTGGAATTTAAGTCTACTGGACAGTTTTCATATCAGATAAATAGATATACATTTTCTTCTAATTTGTTGGATTTAATATATGACATAGTGTTATTCATAATATTTTCTTATCCTTTTAGTGTCTTTAGACTTTAGCAATGTCCCCATTTCGTTTGTGATATTGTGTCTTTTTTCTTAATTATTCTGATTAGAGGTTTTTCAATTTTAATCTTCTCAAAAACCAGCTTTTGTTACTGATGTATTTATAATTTCTTTAAATAAATTTTAGTGATAAAGTTTTGATTTATAAAATAATTACAAAGATAATACAGAGTTTCCATATACCCCACACCTATTTTTCTCCTATTAATATCTTATGTTGATTGATACATTATTGTTTACTAAAGTCATACTTTATTCAGATTTCCTTAGTTTCTACTTAATGTACTTTCTCTGTTCCTGGATCCCATCCAGGATACTCCATTACATTTAGTTGACATATCTCCTTAAGTGCTTCTTTGCTGTGACAGTTTCTCAGACTTGCCTTGTTTTTGATAATATTGATATATCTTGATAGAGTAATGTTTAGGTTGTGTGCATATTGACCTGTGTATCTGCACATATCACTGAATATTTCTAAATGTAACCATCTGTGTCTGTATAAGCTGAAACATAAGTTTATACTGATATCTCCAACTCCTCTCTTACCACATGGATTATTCTACCTTCCTTCCATAGCTTATTGGTGAACTCCCACTCTGACAATGAGAACCTGGCTCCCACAATCTGTCACCCATTTCCTTAATTGTTCAATTCCAATATACATGTATAGGGGTTTCAGAATTGTTATTTCATATCCCCTGTGGGAAATAATTTCATCAACTAAAGTATAGTGCTTATATATAATTTCTCTTGCTTTTAGTCTTACAGTCTCCATTAATATCCAAGGTTACTTAATTAGGATAGCACCTACCCTCAATGCCTCCCCCTTCAGTGAGATTGTGTCACACATTCATATTACAGGTAGATTTTTTTAAATCACATTCTGCTTTAATACTGGAATCTCTTGACTTCCTAAATGACTTATTTTTAATATGTATCTTTAACGTGCACTCTTTTGTGCTGTAAAGTTCTATGGGTTTCGACAAATGTATAGTATCATGGGTTCACCATTACAGTATCATACAGAATAGTTCTGCTAAAAACAATTTGTATACTTCACCTCTTCACCCCCTCAGTCCTCTAGCAACTACTGATCTGTTTACTGTTTCTATAGTTTTGTCCTTTCCAGAATGTCATACAATTGAAGTAATAGATTATATAGGATTCTTAAACTCACTTCATTCACTTAATAATTTACATTTAAGAGTCATCCATATATATTTTTAAAAATATATTTTATTGATTTTTTACAGAGAGGAAGGGATAGGGATAGAGAGTTAGAAACATCGATGAGTGCCGGGAGCCGGTCCATCCTTGCTCATGCTTAAACTACATAATCTTTTCTCCCTGGAATGGAGATAAGAAACGCCCTAACCTTTGTAATAGAGATTGATAGGATTGAATCAACTGGTATAAATACAGTTGTAACAAGACAGAAACACTCAGAACTCAGAACGCAGAACTTAGAACAGAATCAAGAAGACAGAACTTAAGAAGAGAGCCAAGAAGACAGAACTCAGAACTCAGAACTCAGAACTTAGAACACAGAACTCAGGAGACAGAATTCAGAAGACAGAAAGACACAGAACTTAGAACACAGGGCTTGGAAGACAGGACCAAGAGAGACAGAGCCTAGGCACAGAACCTACACAGAATGTCCTCTAGAGACAGAAGAACTTCGCTGGAGATCCAGAGCAGAACCTCTCTGGAGATCGAGACCAGAACTTGGCTGAGATCCTGGCTAGGCTGCTGATCAACTGAACCCTGTCTCCGTGTCATTCCTTCTTCGCTGACTCCGTCCTCACCTTTGGGGACCCCTGGACCTGCTGGGGTTGGACCCCGGCAGATGAGAAAGAAACATCGATCAGCTACCTCCTGCACTCCCCACTGGGTACGTACCTGCAACCAAGGTACATGTCCTTGACTGGAATCGAACCTGGGACCCTTGAGTCTGCATGCCGACTCTCTATCCACTGAGTCAAACCAGTTAGGGTGAGTCATCCATATTTTTGTGTAGCTAGATAGCTCATTCCTTTCTTTTGTTGAATTCTATTGAATAGGTACTATCTATTGAAGGACATGTTGGTTGTTTCTAGTTTTTTGGTGATTATAAATAAAGCTGCTATAAACATCCAAGTGCAACTTTTTATGTGGACGTAAGTTTTCAAATAGTTGTAAAAATACCTAGGAGCATGACTGTGTAAGACTATTTAGCTTTGTAAAAAATTGCCAAAGTGTATTTCATAGCGTCTGTACCAGTTTTCATTTTTTCTGGCAATGAATGGGAATTCTGCATCCTCACCAGCAATTGTTATTGCCAGGTTTTTTTTGGATTTTAACTATTTTAATAGGGGTATAGTGGTATCTTATTGTTTAAATTTCCCCAATGATAGATGATGTTGATAGTCTTTTCATATGCATATTTGTTACCTGTATTTTTTTTTGTTCAGGTCTTTTGTCCATAATTTAATTGGATTATTTATTTTCTTACTGTTGGGTTTGAGGGTTCTTTGAATATACTGAGTACAAGTCTTTTAGCATATATGTGTTTTACAAATATCTTTTCCTAATTTATGGCTTGCCTTGTTTTCTTAGCAGTGTTTTTTGCAAAGCACAAGTTTTTCATTTCAGATATTTGTATTTTTCAGTTCCATAAATTTCATTTGGTCCTTTAAAAAATAACTTTCACTTCTCTTCTTTATTATCATGTATTTGTTTAAATTCTTAAACATATTTATAATAGCTGTTTTATAGTTTTTGTTCATATCATCATCTTTGTTATTTCTGGTATTGTACCTATTGACTAATTTTTCTACTGTTATGTTTTACAAAACTTCTTAACATGGACATTTTTTATTGGAATTTGGACATCTGGAATTTTACTTTGTTGATTTTTTTGCTTTTTGTTGTTTTTAATTATGCATGAGTTTACATTTCTTGAGAATCAGCCTTTTTGTTTTGAAGCTTAATATAACACTGTGTTAGGATGGGTCTAAAGAGGCTTTTTAGACCCAGAGTGACTCAGTGGTTGAGCATTTACCCCTGAACTAGGACATCATGGTTTGATTGCAGGTCAGGGCACATGCCCCGATTGTGAGCTCCACCTCCAGTAGGGGGCGTGGAGGAGGCAGCTGATCAATGATTCTCTCTCATCACTGATGTTTCTGTCTCCCTTTTCTTTCCTCTCTCTGAAATAAATAAAAACATATTAAAAGTTAAAATAAGATAAAGAGACTTTTTGTCTTGGACTAATTTTGCCTTACTTACCGGTGTGTAATCCTTTGGGGATAACTACACATGCTTTGGGTATTAAACAAAGTTTTTTCTTCTTAGACTGAGTATAGGGGGGTGCAGTCTCAAATGTCTTCCAGACTTGAGTGAGTTGTGAGGATTTATCCTAGCAGTTTTTCTGGTTTGTTTTTGTTTTTTTTTTTTTTTTTTTGCCAGTAGTAATGAACTTTAATTCTAGATACATGTAGCTTAGTTATGCAATCAATAACTCAAATGAATTCCCATACAGATTTCTGGATTTCATTATGTAATTTCCTTTTATCTGGTACTTTACCCTGCAAATTCCATCATCCTCAATCTCCCTTAACTCCCGTTTCTGCCTCCTGAAATTCAGTGAGACCATTGTGTTCTGCCTGTGTTCCCTCTCCCTGTGCCCAAATTCAGAAATGCCTTCACCTTAAAATCCAGAATTATCATAAGGTTTATCTGATACGTTTTTCTTCTCCTAGGGGTCACAGTCCTATGCTTCCTGTTTCCTAATATCTGAAAAAAACTTTAATATATTTTGTCTGGTTTTCTACTTGATTATAGCAGGAGGGCAAGTTCAATATCAGTTGATAGTCATGGCACAAAATGGATGGCCATAGTTTCATTTTTAGCACAATATTAATTAGTTACCCAAAAGTCTACCACTAAAGAAATTTTACTTCACAGATTATTTAAAATATTTCATATTTAAAAAAGCATGTTTAAATAAAACCTAGAGTAAAATTCTTTTTTATTTTAAATTCTTATCTGAGGATAATGTTTATTAACTTTAGGGAGGGAGGGAGAGAGAAATGAACATCGATGTGAGAGAGAAACATGATTGGTTGCCTCCCGTACTAGCTCCAACCAGGGATTGAACCCTCAACCAGGGTATGTGCCCTGACCTAGAATAGAACCCACAACCTTCTTGGTATACAGGATGATGCTCCAATCAACTGAGTCATCTAGACAGGGCTACAAATAGTAAAATTCTTAAACTTACATTCTGATTATATGTTTAATTCAGTAAACATTTATGGAGTATTATAATTTAGAAGGTAAATTACACTCAATATTTAGAAATATCTGTACATTAGCCTAGGTGTGAACTAAATAGCATTGGGGGAAGAACTCTAGGACTCACTAAAAGTACCTAATTTCTCAATTTTATACCCCTCTCCCAAAGTTGTTCCTCAGCTGTTTCCTCCCTCCCTCTCTCCCTTCCTCCCTTTCTTGATTCAGTGATTCATAGATAGGACCACTAATTTCTCTTAATATGCAGTCACATTCACTGGCATCAATCTATCTTATCTAATAATAGACAAACATGTAAATTGACCGTCTCACTGTTATGCTCACCAGCCAATCAGGAGAGTATGCAAATTAACCCAACAAAGATGGTGGTTAATTTGCATACGCAGGTGCAGAGGGAAGACTGAAGGCTCCGGCTGGAGCAGTGAAGGCTGAAGACTGAAGAGGCTTCGCTTCTCCGCTGAGGCCTGAGCAAAGGCCTGGGTCCCAGGTGCTGGAGGAAAACCGGTGCCGGCAGCCAGGGGAAGGAAGGCTTATTGCACAAATGTCTTCGTGCAATGGGCCTCTAGTATATATATATATAAAAGCCTAATATGCTACGTGTCCGGCCAGTCACTCTGATGTGCACTGTCCACCAGGGGACAGTCGCTCCGACAAGTAGGTTAGCTTGCTGCTGGGGTCTGGCCTATCGGGACTGGGTGAGACAGGCTGGACATGCCCTGGAACCCTCCCGCAGTACCTCCCCGGGTAGCCAACCTCCCGCGGTCCCTCCCTGGCTGGCCAGCTCTGATCGCTGGCCCAGCCGAGGGACCCCACCTGTACATGAATAGTTATAAAATAAAGACCCATAGGGTAGTTAGAAGCATCCAGGATAAAGGCAAAGAAACCATAGCAATATTGTTATCTACTTCAAATGTTGATTTATGTTACCTTTGTAAAATCTGGAGCAATTACACAGATATCAACTGCATCATTATCAACCATGAGTTATTATAAGTAAACGACTCATAATAGTCTCCAGAACCACTATTATATTGCAACATCATTATGGCATAGATAAAGGACTTTCAGCAATAGCCTGTGTGCCCTGGTATATATATCCCAAATATTTTTAATAAAAATTGATAGTTGTACGAGGATGTAATAATTAAATCTTGGTCCAGTAGTTTAGTCATTTTGAAAATAAAGATTGTGTGACTGGTACATCTACACAATGGAATACTTTGCTGCTGTAAAAAAGGAGTTCTTACCATTTGCAACAGCATGGATGGAACTGGAGAGCATTATTTTAAGTGAAATAAGCCACTCAATGAAAGAAAAAATACCACATGATCTCACTCATTTATGGATAATATAGACCATCTACACTAATAAAAGAGAAACATGGTAATTGGCGTACGACTGCTACCCTTTTCATTGGCTAATCAGCAAGATATGCAAATTAACTGTCAGCCAAGATGGCGGCCGGCAGCCAGGCAGCTTGAAACTAACATGAGGCTTGCTTGCCTCAGTGACGGAGGATCGTTGGAGGAAACCAACGTTCCCCGCCTGCAGCTGCAGGCCTCTGAGCGGGCAGTTTAAGAAACATTGTAACAAATACCGCCGGACTTCAGCCAGCAGATTCGCAACATTGTAAGCAAAGGCCAGAAACCTACTTTCAGCTGCGGAGGCCTAAGAGCTGGAGCCAAGCCTCAAGGTAAAGCTGGCCCAGAATAAAAAAGAAAAAAAAGAAAAAAAGGAGCGGTTGGGAACTTCAGTCAGTCCCAGCCTGAAAACAGCCCTCAGCCCCTCACCCAGACTGGCCAGGCACCCCAGTGGGGACCCCCACCCTGATCCAGGACACCCTTCAGGGCAAACCAGCCGGCCCCACCCATGCACCAGGCCTCTACCCTATATAGTAAAAGGGTAATATGCCTCCCAGCACCGGGATCAGGGTGACAGGGGGTAGCGCCCAAACCCCCTGATTGCCCTGCGGCTCTGTGTGTGACAGGGGGCGGGGCCCCAACCCCCTGAGCAGCCCTGCTCTGTGCCTGATAGGGGAGAGCTCCCCGATCCCCCCCTCCCCATGGGCCCTGCTCTGTGTGTGATGGGGTAGAGCCATAACCTCCCCATCGGCCCTGCCCTGAGTGTGAGAGTGGCGGCGCCCCAACCCCCTGATCGGCCCTGCTCTGTGGATGATAGAGGGCGGTGCCCCAACCCCCTGATGGGCCCTGCTCTGTGTGTGACGGGGTGGCGCCGCAACCTCCCCATTGACCCTGCCTTGAGTGTGACAGGGGACGGTGCCCGAACCCCCCATTGGCCCTACCCTGAGCGTGACTGAGGGTGGCATCACAACCTCCCAATCTCCCCTGCTCTGTGTATGACGGGGCGGCGCCCCAACTCCCTAATCGGCCCTGCTCTGAGCCCGACCAGGGGCTGCACCTAGGGATTGGGCCTGCCCTCTGCCACCTGGGAGCAGGCCTAAGCCAGCAGGTCGTTATCTCCCGAGGGGTCCCAGACTGCGAGAGGGCACAGGCCGGGCTGAGGGACCCCCCTTCCCCCCCAAGTGCACAAATTTTTGTGCACCGGGCCTCTAGTTATAAAATAATGAACAAAAATAGATACAGAGGCAGAGCAGCATTGAACAGACTGTCAAACTAAGTGGGAAGGCTGGGGAGGGTTGAGGGGCCGGGGGGTAACAGATCAAATGAAGGACTTGTATGCATGCATATAAGCATAACCAATGGACACAAGACACTGGGGGGTAGGGGAGGCCGGGAGAATGTCAAGGGAGGGGGGGGAAGGAGACATATGTAATACTCTTTGTAATACTTTAAGCAATAAAACAAAATTAAAAAAAAAAGATTGTATGACTTTGTGAGAACTAATAGGAATACTTATATCTATCTGTTATTTTTTTAATTAGTAATATGTACAAATACCAGATATAGGAGAAGGAAAGACCTATAGTGAACCAGAGAATTCATCCTAAGCCATTGGTTTTAAGTCATGCTTCTTTTCATGCATTTAATTAATAATTTAATTTTAACATTTTCTTGGAGGCTTTAGAATTCTTTAACTTTTAACAAAGGTCATAATATCTCTGTTGTACTATATAGAGAGTTATATTTAGTTTATAAATTGCTCTCATATGTCATAACCCAGTGGTCTCCAACTCTCACTATCTACACTAATAAAAGAGAAAAATGGTAATTGGCGTACAACGATACCCTTTTCATTGGCTAATCAGGGCTATATGCAAATTAACTGCCAACTATGATTGGCAGTTAACTGCCAACTAAGATTGGCAGTTAACTGCCAACAACGTGGCGGTTAATTTGCATATGTAGGCACAATGCAGGGAGGCGAAAGGGAAAGCAGGAAGAAGCACCCTGCCACTGACAGTGATCGGAAACCCAGGGGGGAGCTAAGAGCTGGGGGAAAGGGCAAAGGCGGCTCCAGGGCCCCCCAGCCATGATCGGAGAATCAGGCGCCTTTTCTGCCCTGGCCAGTGATAGCAGGAAGTAGGGGTGGAGCCAGCGATGGGAGCTGGACATGGTCGAAGCTGGCAGTCCCGGGAGCTAGGGGCCCCTTGCCTGGGCCTAAAGCGGAGCCCACGATCGCGGGGCCACTGCAGCTGCGGGTCCCTGCTGCCCGGGCCGGACGCCTCTGCCGGAGGCCTCAGGCCTGGTCAAGGGGCCGATCCGGTGATTGGTGATCGGAGGGTGATGAGGGTCAACTCCTCTGGCCGAGGCATCAGGCCTGGGCGGGGGCCGGAGCCGGGGATTGGGGGGATATGATGGACCCCTTGCCCAGGCCTGAAGCCTGGGTCAGAGGCATCAGGCTTTGGCGGGGGGTGGAGCAAGCAATCAGAGGGAGATGGGGGTCCCCTGCCCAGGCATGATTCCCAGGCCAGAGGCCTCAGGCCTGGGCGGGGGCCAGAGCCAGTGATCAGGGGAAGATGGGGTCCCCTGTCCAAGCCTGACACCTCTGGCGGAGGCGTCAGGCCTGGGCAAGGGGCTGATCAGGCGATCGGAGGGTGATGGGGGTCCACGCCTCTGGCTGAGGCATCAGGCCTGGGCAAGGGGCAGAGCCAGCAATCGGAGGGGTCTGGGGGTCCCCTGCCCAGGCCTGATGCCTGGGCCAGAGGCATCAGGCCTGGGCTGGGGCAGAACCAGTGATGGGGGGAAATGAGGGTCCCCTGCCCAGGCCTGACGCCTCTGTCAGAGGCGTCAGGCCTGGGCAAGGGCCGATCCTGCGATTGGAGGGTGATGGGGGTCAACGCCTGAGGGCTCCCAAGATGTGAGAGGGGCCAGGCTGGGCTGAGGGACACTCCCCCCGCCACACACACCCAGTGCACGAATTTCGTGCACCGGGCCCCTAGTAAATCAGTAATTGAGTCAATTAAAAAAACCAAATCTATCTGTACATATACTCCATACCAGTTGTCTCAAAAGTGTGGTATGTACACCCCTGAAGGTAAATAAGATAATCCTCTGGAGTTCAGGTTATAAAAGCATTAGCACTTCTATTGATTTGTTTTTATCTCAATAAAATATTGTTTAAATTTATGTTTTTCAGTGTACATAATCTGTTCTGAGTCAGTATAGATATGTTAGGATAGCTGTTGTAGAAGACACATCTATATTGAATTAAATTTAATATTTTTAAAGGAATTTAAAAATATTTAATATAGATTTTATTTTATAGATTTCAGAGAGAGGAAGTGAGAGGGAGAGAGACAATGATGAAAATCATCATTTGGCTGCCTCCTGCATGCCACCTACGGGGAATCGAGCATGTGCACTCACTGGGAATCAAACTGTGACCTCCTGGCTCATGGATCGACCCTCAACCACTGAACTACACTGGCCAGCGGATTTAATATTTTTCTTAAACAATAAAACCAATAATTCAGAGATGCATATATGTATGTTTAGATAAATAGGTATATACTTAGATAATATTGATCTAGCTTAAGCAATTGATCAGTAAATGGTAGAAATGCATCTATAGGAGGTAAAAACAGTAAGGAATTTAGAGGTGTACATTCTCCTGCCTTTAATGTGTAATGAAGTAGGCAAATGAATGTATAATTTTTAGTACTCTCCCCCATTGAGACTATTCAACTATTTCCTTTGCATTCCATCTCCAAGAGACTGGTGTAGGAGAGGGAAGAAGTATGGAATCTGAAGTCCTAGGATGCTGGCACTGCCCTTGGGGAAAGTTCAGACCTTGCATCATTTCTTGGGTATGCACGCATTTCTAGTTCCCATAGAGCAGCTGATCCCTGGTAGAAAGCAGATAGATATAGCAAGAGTGAGTCTCAACTTCAGAATCAGAGAAATTTTCAAAGGAATAAAGGCCTTTAGTAGGGTAAAATTTTAATTGCTAAACAGGTAGCAATGAAAAATATATTTATATTTGGATCACATTTGAGGGAATGCATCCCAACAATTTCAAATTATTCTGCCATGACATAAATCAGTGTGGATGCATGTGGCAATTGCCTTTATTGGTTCTCCTTCACAAATATTGACTGATAATGTTCAGTTTTATTTTAACCCCTTCTGCCAGCTATGTAATGCCTCTTTAAAATTTTATATCCTATAATCTAGGTCACTTCTAATTTGCCATCAGTCAGTATACTACTTTCCCTGTAGTTAAAAGGTCATTAAATATTTACTGTTTAACTAATTGCATTTGGAAAGCTACTTGTAAGTGATCTTTTCAGTAATATGCAATGTGGATTATTATAGGGGTTTTGAGTTACTAAGCTTGTTTAAACTGACAAATTTAAGACACTTAATAATTGGTGTGTCAGTACTTATTATGTGGCTTTGGGGAATGGGCCTTATTTTCTTCATCTATAAAATGGAATAATACCTTCCTTGTAAAGTGCTGTGAGAATTTTTTAAAAAGACACATGAATATGAATATCATAGGCTTTCAATTTAAGAAATAAAGTTGAATCTTTAATTTTCAAAAATTTTTTTATTTTTAGTGCTTATTTCCATTGATTTAAAAAAATAATACTTGCCAGTGGTATCACATATGCCTAAAAATCTATTGTTTGCAAATCTGGGGGCCTTTTACACTCACTAAAACATATCAAAAAATAACTGTTGTACTAGAAAAAGAGAAAAGTCAAGCCACAAAATAGGAAAAGATATTTGCAACATATAAAACAAAGGATTAATGTAAAGAGCTTTCATCTCATTTCCCACAGAGTAGACTATGATTTCCATTTTATCCCCATTATATCCCATATGCACTTATATTTGTGCACTAATGAACCCGTCTTAGCAGCTAGTAGTGTCCATGACTGTTTCCTCTAACTGGACTGTGATGTAATTGAGATAATGTACATTGCTATTTATGCCCAATCCTTAGAACTACTCTGAGAATACAGTGACTGCTTTAAAAATATCTGTTGATGTAATTGAATGAATGTTTTGACCTAAGCAGTTTTTCTTAAAAGTCTTTCTTAGTAAATATTCATAATTAACTATAAAATGAGGAAGAATAGTATAAAGTTTCTGAAGTTCTTCTAGATTTCTAGGATTCTAGTACATGTTGGGATGGTGTGCACTTTGGAAAAGGATGCCTGAAGTAAAATTGACCCTGTAGAATTGTAGAAGTCACTAAAAACTGACAGAATAATATATTTAACTAGTTCAGTCATCACAAGGTAGTAGGTATTTGATAAATATTTGTTGAATGAATGATAAAAATACCCAAGAAATATAGTGAACCTGTAACAAATATAACTGAACAACTATAAAAACAGCATTTTCAGATTGCTGTCTATGTGGTTTTCTTATGTGACTCTGTGATCTACTAAATTGCTCATGCCAACCAGCACATATAGGAACTACGAACATAGATAATAAGTAAACCCAAGCAGGGGAGATGAAGAACTGCATATTAGTGATGGATGCTAATAGTCTGAGGGAAAGGATGACGAAGAGAAATGAAGAAATTTAAGGTTACTACTCACATGCTTGAGGTTTACCAGTGATCCATTTGGCTGTAATTAACAGGAGATGGTCCATTGCACTTGTAGGTATAGTTTGAGGTTTTTTTAAAGTATGAAACATGCCACGAAAGAACAAGAATAAAAAAGTGAAAAAGGTTAATTTTTTAGATGACAGAAAAAAATGTTGACACTATAATTTTAGTTTTAAAAACTTATTAAATTTGGATTTAGTATCTAAATGTAGGAATTATGTTGATATCTATATTGACAAATAATCTTAGAACGTTGCTACCATTTGTGAACTTAAGAGTAATGTGGTAAATTTTGGAGTATAATTCTTAGCATTATAATAATAATAATGCAAAATGTGTAAAAGAGAAGCTTGAAGAATAATCTCATGTAGGATATCAAATATTGGGGGGGGGGAAGCTTTTATGAAATGTATGTGATTTCTAAGAATTCCTTGTAAGAATTTACTGCAAGAATGAGATCTGAATTGGAAAGTTACCATCTAGCCAAGGCTCCTCATTTTTTATGGAATTTTTATTGATTTGATCCAGAATATCAGTTCTTTTGTTCTTGTCCCAGAAGGTGGCTGATTCTCTGAGGATAAAGAAAAATCTGATGAAGAGAAGTTTGGGTTTTTTCCATTTCCCAGACTATCAATCAATAGAATTTTCCGAGTACATGGTGATCATCACAAATTCCTTATTTGCCTAATGATGTGACTGTACTTTCAAACACAAATGCAAAAATATAAGGGAAATCCTTTACTTTTAGTTGATTCATGTCAATACTACATGTATTGCGCTTTAGATTTAAGGATTTCAGCCCATAAATAGGGATAATTTGGCAAGCCTGGATTTCCAAAGATCAAACACCTCAGAAGGTTTTCCAACTCCTGCCAGAACAGTACAACTTAGTGGAGGCTCATCTTAGTGCTAGGATTGGCCTTGCTCAAGGTTACCTCTTCTTTCTCGAACTTAGACCTCTTTGAGAGGTAGCCTTTCTTACCTCATCTGCCTTATTTCTATCATTCTCCTTGAGTCCTGCTGACTGTGGTATGTCTAACTTAGTCTTCATAATTTTTTTTTAAATACTTTTCTGGTTTCTTTTTTTTTTAAATATATTTTATTGATTTTTTACAGAGAGGAAGGGAGAGAGATAGAGAGTTAGAAACATCGATGAGAGAGAAACACCGATCAGCTGCCTCCTGCACATCCCCTACTGGGGATGTGCCCGCAACCCAGATACATGCCCTTGACCGGAATCGAACCTGGGACCTTTCAGTCCACAGGCCGATGCTCTATCCATTGAGCCAAACCGGTTTTGGCTCTTCATAATTTAAATATCATAATTTTGAAGTATTTGAGTCTCATTGTTCCAATCTATACTAATAAAAGGGCAATATGCTAATTAGACCGGACATCTTCCGGGTGACGTTCCGGACATCCTTCCTGACAAAGCTGGGCCTGGGCAAAGCTACCTGCCCTGTGGTCCCAGGCACCAGCGGCTGCGGCCCTGGCAAAGCCACCTGCCCATGGTCCCGGGTGCCTGCGGCTGGCCCCGGCGAAGCTGCCCGGGTCCCGGGTGCCTGTGGCCAGCCAGAGGGAGGGAAGCCCAGGTCCTGGGTGCCTGCAGCCATGTGGAGGAGGGAATCTTTGATCCTGGGTGCAGCACCGAGACAGAAGCTCAGATTTTGCTGGGTGATCAGGCTAGCAAGGGAGCAGTTAGGGGCAATTATGCCAGCAGAGGTGGTTAGGGGCTATCAGGAAGGCAGGCAGAGGGGTTAGGTACGATGAGACAGGCAGGCAGGTGAGTGGTTAGGAGACAGTGGTCCCGGATTGGGAGATCTGTCCATTTGTGATAGAATGGCATTGAAATATCCAGCAATGATAGTGGATTCATCATTTTCTCCTTGCATCTCTATCAGTTTTTACCTTATGTAGTTTGATACTCTGCTGTTAGGAACACACACATTAAGTATTCTTATATTTTCTTGGGAAATTGACTCCTTTATCATTATGTAATGCCCTTTTCTATCCCTGATTATTTTCCTTGCTCTGAATTCTGCACTGCTGAAAAAATAGCTACTTTAGCTTTCTTTGATTAGCATGTTATATGCGTTAGCATGTTACATCTTTTTCCATCCCTTTACTTTTAATCTATTTGTGTCTTTATATTGAAAGCAGATGTCTTGTAGACAACATATGGTTGGGTATTGTGTGTTGATGCACTCTTACAGTTTGTCTGTCTTTTAATTGGAATTTTTAGACCATTCACATTTAAAGTGACTATTGATATATATGCTAGGACAGGAAAGAAAATGGAATCATAAAATGCTGTATTAGTATTACAAAAGGCAAAAGTGGAGTAGAAAACAAATATAGGAACAAAGAACAAGGGTAACAAATAGAAAATGGTAACAAATATAGTATAGTATAAAAAATAATAGTATTATAGTATAATTATCCTATCTAATAATAGCCAAACATGGTAATTGACCATACCTTCATTACACCTCCCATTGGCTAATCAGCAAGATATGCAAATTAACTGCCAACAAAGATGGCGGCTAATTTGCATACTGCAGGCAGGGTGGGACAGTGTGAGCCACCAGTGCGAGCCGCCATCCAGGACCCCGTGGGCGACCCCAGAAGCCACTTGCCTGCTGCCAGGGACCAGATCTGGTCCCGGGCTGCAGGCAGGCAGGCCGGCCCCGTAAGCCCCAGGAGCCACCTACCTGCCGCCTACCTGCCGCTGGCGGGCCCTGGAAGCCCCAGAAGCTGCCTGATATGGCAGTAACTCTCTCAGTAAGTACTCTGAAAGTCAGTGGCATAAATGCACCAATTAAAAGACAGATTATGAAGGTGAATCAAAAACAAAACCCACTTTAATATAAAGACACATATAGATTAAAAGCAAATGAATTAAGCTGCAGCCTGTTATGCTCAGTGGATAGAGCATTAGCCCGTGGACTGAAGGGTCCCAGGTTAGATTCCAGTCAAGGGCATGTACCTCAGTTGCTGGCTTGATCCCCAGTCCTTATCAGAGCATGTGCAGGAGGCAACCAATCAATGTGTCTCTCCCTTTCCCTTCACTCTCTCTAAAATTTAATGGAAAAATATCCTTGGGTGAAGATTAACAAAAACAAATTAAATGGATTAAGTAACATTAAAGAGATTATAAGAAACATATATTCCAAATTTTGTTAGTTGTATAATGGTTATGTTTAAATTATTAACACCTAAGAAATTGGGTGAAGGGTACATATCATACGCTGTAGTATTTTATAGTTTTTTTTACATGTATGAAATTATTTCAAATTAAAATATTAAAAATTAATAAAATATTAATTGAAATGTATCTGCATTACATGAAAAATCTCCTAATTGCTTCTAGCATAATTTATTAAATTGTGCTAAAATTTACAAGGGTTCAATTAAAAATTATCTTAATTCTAAATGATATAATAGAAAATATATAATAGTGCACTTATCTGAAAATAAAAATTTAAAGAAGTGAATTTAAAGAAGGGATTAGCCAAAGAAAATATATGCACAACCCACGGACACGGACAACAGCATGGCGATGGCCAGAGAGAAGTGGGGGGCAAGAGCTGAGTAGAGGGGGCAAAAGGGGGAAATAGGGACATCCTGTATAATAATAATAAAAGGATAATATGCAAATTGACATAACGGCAGAATGACCGGTTGCTATGATGCACACTGGCCACCAGGGGGCAGACGCTCAATGCAGGATCTGCCTCCTGGTGGTCAGTGCACTTCCATATGGGGAGTGCCACTCAGCCAGAAGCTGGCTCATGGCTGGCCAGCGCAGAGGTGGTGGCAGGAGCCTCTTTCACCTCCGTGGCAGCACTAAGAATGTCCAACTAATGGTTTAGGCCTGATCCCTTTGTGGCCTAAGCCTTTAGTACTTCCCCTGAGGGCTCCCTGGCTGCCAGAAGGATGTCTGACTGCAATCTTAGGCCTGATCCCCTGGGGATCGGGCCTAAGCCAACAGGTGGACATCCCCCAAGGGGTCCTGGACTGCAAAAGTGCGCAGGCCGGGCTGAGGGGACCCCCCCCCCCCCCGCACCGAGTGCACAAATTTTTGTGCACCAGGCCTCTAGTCCTATATAATAAAAGGGTAATATGCAAATTGACTGAGTGGTGGAATGACCGGTCGCTATGACGTGCATTGATCACTAGGGGGCAGATGTTCAATTCAGGAGCTGCCCCTTGGTGGATAGTGCATTCCCTCAGGGGGAGCACTGCTCAGCCACAAGCCAGGCTGATAGCCACCTTTGTGGCAGTGTTAAGGATGTCCGACTGACGGCTTACGCTCTAAGCTGCAGTTGGACATCCCCCGAGGGCTCCCGGACTGCAAAAGTGTGCAGGCCAGGCTGAGAGACCACCCCCCCCCCCCCCCCCCCAGTGCACAAATGTCATGTATCGGGCCTCTAGTAATAAATATAGTATAATTATAAAGTATAATATTCTTTTAAAAAAAAGTTTTTTAAGTGGCTGCCTTAGAGTTTGCCGTATACTTTTATGACTAATCCAAGTCTGCTTTCAGAAAACACAATACTGCTTTACAGGTCGTACCAGTACTTTATAACAACAAATATTTATATTTCTTTCCTCTGGCTCCTTCAATTTGGTGCTTAGCTAAACCTACCTTAGTTTAAGCTGCTACGTTATTTATCAGATGTACAATGTTCATATTTATTTCAGGTTATCAGAGTATTATTCATTTTCCAAGTATGTATTCATTAAAGAACATATGAAACTTGTTGAGAGCTTGTAATTATCTCTTTATGCTTATGATTTTCTCCAAATGATAATACTAATATTAAAACTAATTTTTAAGAAGTCCTGAAAAAGCCAGAATATAGTTACTGCATCAACTAAATTGGCATTTCTGGAAAAAAAAATCAAAAATTTTTTTAATTAAAGCAATATTTCTTCTCTCTTTTTGCCCTCTTCTAATTTCACATCATTCCCCCCTCCCCCACCCCGCTATAACACTTCTCCATCCATACCTTTGATTCAGAAAAAAAACAACTCCTTGGAGTATAATAAAAACAGGCATGGAGATTCCATGATGTGAGTAAAAGCGGCATTGATTTAATAATCTTACAAAGAAATGTTCAAATACAGAAATAACTGTAATATAGCGATGCATGGGCTGTAAAGGCCTATAGTAAGAAGGTTTAACTTAGGGAGGGCAAAAAGGCCTTTCTTAAGAAGCACTTGAAATGAAATCTGAAGCATGAGTAGGCAAGTGATGAAGGGTGGAAGATCCTTCTAGGTCAGTGGTTCTCAACCTTCCTAATGCCGCGACCCTTTAGTACAGTTCCTCATGTTGTAGTGACCCCCAACCATAAAATTATTTTCATTGCTACTTCATAACTGTAATTTTGCTACTGTTATGAATTGTAATGTAAATATCTGATATGCAGGATGTATTTTCATTGTTACAAATTGAACATAATTAAAGCATAGTGATTAATCACAAAAACAATATGTGATTATATATGTGTTTTCTGATGGTCTTAGGTGACCCCTGTGAAAGGGTTGTTCGACCCCCAAAGGGGTCGCGACCCACAGGTTGAGAACCGCTGTTCTAGGTAGAGGGAGCAGTGTGAACAGGAGCAGTGGGCAAGAGAGTGGCTGGTATGAGTAACTGAAAGGATTCAAGTTCTTTAAGAGGGAGGCTGAAGGGGTGGGGTAGGTAGGGACTATGATATGTTAAGGAATTTTGGTTTAATTTGTGTTGTTTTCATAAAAGTAGTGAGAAGCCATTGAGAAGTTTTAAACAGGATGCAGTCAATTTGTATTTTGAAAACATTATCTGGCTACAGTAATAATAATGGTTTGCAAAGTTCATAGGAGATGTAGGTAGATGAATTTAGGAGGCTGTTGTAATCCAAGTGAAAAATGATAGTAGATTGATTTAGAGGAAATGGAGAGAAGTAGATTAAATAATACTTAGGAGGGGAAATCAGCAAGACTTATGAGTTGGATATTGAATGGTAACAGAGGGGGATGTACAGCTGGATGGATAATGGTGCCTTCCACTAGGATAAAGAACATTGGAGTGAGACAAGATTTCAAAGGAAAGATCATGGGTTAGGTTTTATGCATTTGAATTTGAGTTAGCCATATAATGGCAAGTTGAATATAGGAGTATGTTACTAATAGGAGGCAAGGTATGAACTGGAGGTATAAGTTGATGTGGTAACTGTGAATAATGATGTGCATGGTAAGAATATGGAGAAGGGGTACCAAGGACCTAGTTTGAAAAACTCCCAACATTTAGAGACTAGATAGAGAAAAATGAACCTCAAAGGAGACAGAAGTGTGATCAGAGAGGTTAGAGGAAAATCAGATGTTTTTATTTTTAAAAAAAGGCTAATGTCATTAGGAGTCTTCTGTGTTTTTGTTTTAAAATGTTTTCTTATTTTAAAAAATTATTGATTCTAATACTTGTCTGTTAAAAATAATTTTTATTTAGCCCTTGTAGACATATCTTTGTCTCATAAAGGAGAAGCAATTGCGTACGTGTCAGGTGTGTCTTAGAGTTCTACTACTCAGAAGGGAGGTAGTTTCTGCTACAGGAAGTGTTTCATCAGGAAGCAGATGTGCTCCAGTGATAGGAGATGGGAAAGGGATGTTTTGTTATTAATTACTTAGCTTTGTATAAACAAGGGCTTTGTATTTTTGAAAGATGCCTTCTGGTTTCTAGAAATTAATCCTGTTTTTAAAGCTTTTTATGAGTTGATCTGAGGTATGCACTCTCTTATTCTAGTAACAGAATTCCAGAACTGTTAATTGTAGCATACAGCATGTCTTCTGTTACAAAAGAGCTTATGGGACACATGGAACAGAATTTCAGTATAAAAAGGGTATGTCTTAAGAAGTGGTGCCTCCCGCCGGGTGGCTCAATTGGTTGAAGCATCCTCCCATACACCAAAAAGTTGTGGATTTAATCCTCTGTAGGGGTGCGTACAAGGAGGCAACCTATTGATGTTTATTTCTCACATAGATGTTTCTCTCTCTCTCTCTCTCTCTCTCTCTCTCTCTCTCTCTCTCTCAAAATCAATAAACATATCCTTAGGTGAGATTACAAAAAAAAAAAAGGATAGGAAGTGGTGGTGGACTATTTGCAAACTGAGAAAGCTCAAAATTTGCCTTTCATCTCCTATTGCGTCTCTTAGTTGAAATAAATCTAAAAGGACACATTGATGTTTCTTTTGCGCTCTCTCTCTAAAAATCAATAAAAACATATCCTTTGGTGAGGATTTAAAAAAATGCTGCAATTCATAAAATACAGGAGATTGTAGGAATTTTAATTGGGCTTTATTTATATGTTGTAGATAAACTTTTCTTAAAATTTTATCTTTATTGTTGAAAGTATTACAGATGTCCTCCATTTTTCCCCCATTGACTTCCTCCACCTTCCCCCCATGACCCCCCCAACCCCCAGGCCTTCACCACACTATTGTCTGTGTCCATGGGTTATGCATATCTATAATAATAAAAGCATAATATGCTAATTAGACCGGATGTCCTTCTGGACAAAGCTGGGGCTGTGAGAGAAGCCCAGGTCTCAGGTGCCTGCCGGCAGCTGGAGGGAAGCCCGGATCCAGGGTGCCAGAGGGAAGCCGGTGCCGGCTGCGCCTGGGGAAGGAAGGCCTCTTGCACGAATTGCATGCATTGGCCTCTAGTATGCATATAAATTCTTTAGTTAATCTTTCCCCACCCATCCACCCACCCCTGCTTACGCTCTGATATTCATCGGTTTTACTGAATGCAAGAAGCCATTTGGCTAGGATTACTATATATTTTATTCTCAGCACACTACCATGAGAACTATTAAATCTTTATGTCAGCGATTCTCAACCTTTTTAATTTCATGGTACACAAATTAATTACTAAGATTCTGCGGCACACCAAAAAAATATTTTTTGCCAAAAAATAGATAAAAGTTTTATTCATTCACACCTGATGGCTATTGTGTTGACTGTTGTCATTTTTTTTTTATTGCTTAAAGTATTACAAAGGGTATTACATATGTATCCATTTTATCCCCCCGCCCTAGACAGTCCCCTAGCCTCCCCTATCACCCAGTGTCTTATGTCCATTGGTTATGCTTATATGCATGCATATAAGTCCTTTAGTTGATCTCTTACCCCCCTCCCTTCTGCCCCCCTACCCTCCCCGACCTTCCCGCTGCAGTTTGACAATCTGTTTGAGGCATCTCTGCCTCTGTATCTATTATTGTTCAAAAGTTTATAATGGTCTCTATTGTCCATGAATGAGTGAGATCATGTGGTATTTTTCCTTTATTGACTGGCTTATTTCACTTAGCATAATGCTCTCCAGTTCCATCCATGACGTTGCAAATGGTAAGAGTTCCTTCCTTTTTACAGCAGCATAGTATTCCATCGTGTAGATGTACCACAGTTTTCTAATCCATTCATCTACTGATGGACACTTAGGCTGTTTCCAGATCTTAGCTATGGTGAATTGTGCTGCTATGAACATAGGGGTGGATATATCCTTTCTGATTGGTGTTTCTGGTTTCTTGGGATATATTCCTAGAAGTGGGATCACAGGGTCAAATGGGAGTTCCATTTTCAGTTTTTTAAGGAAACTCCATACTGTCTTCCATAGTGGCTGCACCAGTCTGCATTCCCACCAGCAGTGCACAAGTGTTCCTTTTTCTCCACATCCTCTCCAGCATTTGTCGTTTGTTGATTTGTTGATGATAGCCAGTCTGGACTGTTGTCATTTTTTAATTTGACAATCAATCTAAGGAAAAAGAGGTCAATGCCCCTGACTAAATAGCAGGTATTGCATGTTTTAAAAATTCTTACCACAGACTAGTAAAAAATCGCTGCTCTATGTGTTTTATACACTCTCACAGAATATTGCAGGCAAATATTTTCACTTTGTTTTCAAATCCCAATACAATTTTTTATTTTGGTGAATCTAATCTGACTTAATCTCATGGGATGCTTGGGAATTTCAGGCTGAGTGAGTTCTCAAAAATAATTTGAGATATGACTTAATATAAGGACTTTCATACTTATTTAGGGAATTCATGTGTTTCTCTTGACTTAGTAACCAGATTGGTTCTTAAAGCTATTCCTCCTTCCCTTCCCTTCCCTTCATTTCTTTTTGCTTTTTTTTCTCTCTTTTTATTTAAATTTGTGTTTTAAATGTTATGTATTATTAGTAAGAAAATTTTAAGGTAGTTGATACCTTCTTGTTCTGACACTTCATTGATCAAACAATTTTTATAGTAGGTTTTATAATGAATGTAATTTATTTTAAGAAATTATAAATCCTGTGAATAGATTCTTTAAAAATTCATAAATTCATTATACAGGGTGGAGCAATAGTAGCTTTACAGTTGTTTTTATGGAAAAATAATCTGCACTAATAAAAGAGAAAGATGCAAATTGACTGTACCTGATATGAACATTCAAGTAAAAGCATGTACACTTTAATTTTTTGTGTGTAAGTGCCTAAGAGTAGACCTTCTGGGTCATTGGATAAATGGTTGTTTAACTTCATTTTTTTAATGATGAATTTTTTCCTTGGTTATTTTAATATTTTATGCTCCCATTACCATTTATGAGGATGTTGGCCATAACTGTTACCAGCCCTTTAAATGTTAGCCATTCTAGTGGTTGTGACTGATATCTCATTAGTTTCTGATGAGTTTGATTTCTTTTTTCATATGTTTATTGACAATTCATGTAGCTTTCTTTGTGAAGAGTTGTTTAAACTTTATTGCCTATTTTTAAAAATTGGGTGGCTTTTCTTTTTCCTAATAAATTGTAGTACTTATTCATATATTGTAGTACAAATTGTTTTTGAGATATTTATATCATGAATATTTTCTTCCATTTTGTGGCTTTCTTATTGATTAAAAAAATAAATCTATTTGGGGTGACATTTGTTAATGTGATTATATAGGTTTCAAGTGTACATTTCTATGATACATGATATGTATATTGCATTGTGTACCCATTATCCAAATCATATCTTCTGCCCTTATCATATATTTTACCCCCTTTACCCTTTATTACTCCTCACTCCCCCTTCCCTCTGGTAACCACCATACTGTTGTCTATGGCTATGAGTTTTTGTTTGTTTTTCAGGGTTTTTTTGTTGTTGCTTTCAGTTTTATATCCCAGATATGAGTGAAATAATGTGGTTCTTAACTTTTTCTGTCTGACTTATTTTGCTTAGCATGATATTCTCAAGATCGATCCACATTGTTGCAAGTAGCAGTATTTTCTTATGGCTCAGTAGTATTCCATTATATATATGTACCATATCTTTATCCAATTGTCTATTAAAGACTACTACTTCAGTTGTTCCCATGTCTTGGCCACCATGAATAATGCTGCAGTGAACATAGGGGTACATATATCTTTGCCAATAAATATTTTCAAAATTTTCAAGTAGATACCCAGAAAGGGGGTTGCTGGGTCAAATGGTAACTTTATTCTTAATTTTTTGAGGAACCTCTATACTGTTTTCCATAGTGTCAGAGGACCTGAACGGACACCTCTCCCAAGAATACATACAAATGCCCAATCCTATCTAATAAAAGAGAAAAATGGTAATTGGCGTACGACGATACCCTTTTCATTGGCTAATCAGGGCTATATGCAAATTAACTGCCAACTAAGATTGGCAGTTAACTGCCAACAAAATGGCGGCTAATTTGCATATGTAGGCACAATGCAGGGAGGCGAAAGGGAAAGCAGGAAGAAGCCCCCTGCCACTGACAGTGATCGGAATCCCAGGGGGGAGCTAAGAGCTGGGGGGCAGGGCAAAGGCGGCCCTGGGGCCGCCTTTGCCCTGCCCCCCAGCCATGATCGGAGAATCAGGCGCCTTTGCCGCCCTGGCCAGTGATAGCAGGAAGTAGGGGTGGAGCCAGCAATGGGAGCTGGGCATGGTCGAAGCTGGCAGTCCCAGGAGCTAGGGGTCCCTTGCCTGGGCCTAAAGCGGAGCCCACAATCGCGGGGCCGCTGCAGCTGCGGGTCCCCACTGCCTGGGCCGGACGCCTCAGCCAGAGGCCTCAGGCCTGGTCAAGGGGCCGATCCGGTGATTGGTGATCGGAGGGTGATGAGGGTCAACTCCTCTGGCCGAGGCATCAGGCCTGGGTGGGGGGCGGAGCCGGGGATTGGGGGGATATGATGGTCCCCTTGCCCAGGCCTGAAGCCTGGGTCAGAGGCGTCAGGCTTGGGCGGGGGGTGGAGCAAGCGATCAGAGGGAGATGGGGGTCCCCTGCCCAGGCATGATTCCTGGGCCAGAGGCCTCAGGCCTGGGCGGGGGCCAGAGCCAGTGATCAGGGGGAGATGGGGGTCCCCTGTCCAAGCCTGACACCTCTGGTGGAGGCGTCAGGCCTGGGCAAGGGGCCGATCAGGGGATCGGAGGGTGAAGGGGGTCTATGCCTGAGGGCTCCCAGTATGTGAGAGGGGGCAGGCTGGGCTGAGGGAGACTCCCCACCCCCCCCACACACCCAGTGCACGAATTTCGTGCACCGGGCCCCTAGTAGATATATGACAAGATGCTCAGCTTCACTAACTATTAGGTAAATGCAAATCAAAACTACAGTGATCCCTGGCTGGTGTGACTCAATTGATTGGCCATCATCCCATGCACTGAAAGGTTGCCAGTTCAATTCCCAGTCAGGGCACATGTCCTGATTGCGGGCTCCATCCCTGTTAGGGGGTGTTCAGGAGGCAGTCGATCTATGTTTCATTCTCACATCGATGTTTCTGTCTCACTCTCCCCTCCTTTCTTCCTAAAAACAAAACAAAAAACAAAACACACATACACACAAACTATAGTGAGATACCACCTCACACCTGTTAAGAATGGCTATTATCAAAAGACCAGTAATAACAAATGTTGGAGAGGTTGTGGGGAAAAAGAAACTCTCATTCACTGCTGGTGGGAATGTAAACTGATACAGCCATTATGATTTTCTTAATGCGTTCTATTAAATAGAAATTTTCAATTTTTATGAATTCATATTAATGTTTTCCTATTATGGTTATTGTTTTCTGTGTTCTAAGAAATTTTGTCTATCCTCAGTTCACAGAAATATTCTCTTCTGGATTCTTTGGCAAGCATTATTGTTTTATATTTTCCATCACAGATTAATTTTTGTGGATGGGTTGATGTGCCATAATAGAGACTAGAGCTTAATGTTTATTCTTTTTCTCTTTCTTCAAATTCATGTTTCTGAGTGTGTTTTTTGTTTTTTTTAAACAAGAAACATTATGCTTGTAAGTTACTCTAATTTGATATATTATGTTTTTGGGAAAGCCGAGTACTTCAACATTAATATAGAAATGTATAAGTTTAGAGACTATATAAGCAAACGAAAATGAGTTTATTGCTTTATGATAATGGAAATAATTAAAACATTTGAATATGTTTAAAAGAATAGGTATATTACTAAATTTACTATTTTTACATTAATAAGAGAGACTTGTGTGAGAACTTTTTCATTGAACACATTATACTAATAAATGGGTAGTTTTTTAGTTTTTCAGATGAAATCATCATTTTTTATTTAACTTGCAAAGAGATTTGATAGCCATGTTATATCTCTTTTACTGGTGGTCTAAAGTCTGTCAGGCTTTCCATTTGAAACCCCTATTTTCAGGAGTTTATGAGCAGACAGTTAAAAAAAAACACCCAACCAAAATCTTGGCATTCATGGTCTTGGTTCAATAGAAGGTACTTACTTTAACAAAATTTTAAATAGTCAGCTCTTTTTTTAAAATTGTAAGCAGCACAAAGAGGAATAAAGGAATTTCTTTGGTTAAATAAATAGGGAATAGTTTTCCAGACAACTTACCCCAATTCAATTTACAAAGCAAACTTTTCCCTTCTAGAAATTATTTAACTATGTACGGTCCTATTTCCAGTTGCCACAATATCTTGCCTCAAGATTTTTTTCTTTGCTGTCTTTCCTAGCAAATATCCTTTATCCCTCTTCTCTTTTTATCCATTTATGTGTGTTTTTTTTAATTCGCCGTAATATATTTACAATAAAAATGGCTTTAAATTTTGGCATTCTTTTGTCCCTTTCCCTCTACTTTGCAGTGCCTACTCAAAACAAGACTACCTATTGGTTGGAAAACAATATTAGCTTTGAGAGAAGTGTTATAAATAGCAATGCTTGAAGTTAAATTTCTGAAATCCAAACTTCAAAAACTATTCTGAAGAGCTGTTACTTAAAGAGAAGGCTTTTAGGCAGGGTTTTTTTTTTCCGGAAAGTGTAGCTGTCAGCTTGAGTACTTTCACATTCTGTTTTTAACCTACTATCATTTGCATGGTGAACACTTAAATACTATTGGTCCATAGAGGTGTCTGTGGGTTTTTGTTGCTTTTATTTCACTTCTTATTTTTTTAAAAATCATTTCCTGAAAACCAAGTACAGACATGTAACCTACTAGAAGGGAGCAAGATGATCTGGAAATCTTTACTTTTGCTGTTCTCTGAAGATAATTTGCTTCAGGCAAGAGATTTTTGGGTGCTGCTGAAATTTTGGAGATCTGGGAAAATGGGGTAATAGAATAACATGACACCAGTCCTTAAGCAGCAACATCTGCTGTGGTTCAAAGCCACACAAAAAAAGCTACTTAAGCAGTTGAATGTTTTGGACTGCACGGACAAGTGTGGTTCAACTGCTAAGACTACAGCGTAGAGGGAACTTTCAGCTTAGAGAAGTTGTTTAAAAATGGAATCCTGGAAGATGAACATCTTTAAGAGACAAACATCATCTTATCCTCCAAGCTATCGAAGATCTTTATCAGAACCTGCTTATGCAAATTCAGAGATAGGAACAAGCTTAAAGAGTTATCCATGGTGTGGTCCATCGAAAAGCAAGAGGAAGAAAAATGAACATGATGTTTCCAATCTAGGAAAGCCATTGAGTGCTTATCGGTGGCAAACACATCCCAGCTTTAGGTGCAAAGTGGGCAAGAAAGAGAGTACACAAAATAATAAAGGAGACTTGGATGAACTACAACAAAAGGTCCTGCCAAAGATGGTTTATGATAATGCTGCTGTTTCTGCTAATGAGGTCCTTGGAACATCAGCAGAGAAGCTGAACCTGGCCAACACCCGGTCACTTCGGGTTCCATTCACCAGATCTATTTCAGAGCCAGAACCCCGCTGCAGTATCAGATTTGTGAGACCATCGCCGACTTCGGGGAGGTCAGTGGAGTCTGAGCAGCAGGGATATTTCATCCGTGGCATTTTCTCTACTCTTTCCAATGGCTTCTCCAGGATGCTGAGTCTAAAAGGAGAATCAACCAGCGAGCCAGTAAGAGAAGGTATATTGTGATGCATAAGGGGGAAAAAAGAGATACCTGATTTAATTACTATTGGAACTTTAATTATTTGTGTTTTATAATAAGCTAAACCACACTATTTACTCATTATGAGCCAAATTTATGTAATAAGTATACTTTTTAAAAAGTGATAAACACTACTTCAGAGGCCCTCCTTCAATGAATAGTAATAAATAACAGTAAAATATGGATTTGGTTAAAGAATTTTTTGTATTATGTTATACTCTTGAACTCTGTTTTGAAGTCTGTGTAAAAGCGTTTATTTTTTTTTTTTACCTTTAAGTTTTTCAAGTTAAATGCAATTTAGAGGAAGCATAATTGAATAATTTCCTCATGACAAAGTTGAGAATTAAAAAACATAATTTCTGTTATCCCTTTATAAATATTAACAAATATTATTTATAGAAGAATTGTTTTGGTAGGTTTTAAAATGTTGGAATTTTGATTTGCTTATGCATAAAAATATACAATTTGCATATGGAAGCGGAAGATGCAAATCTTGAATATGTTTTCAGATAACAAAATTGAAATTTGTGTTTGATTCAGGAAACGGAATTGTCAAATTTTTTAAAACCTCATTAGGACTTGTTTACATTTTAAAAAATTTTATGTTGATGGTAGTATTGTTAAAGCCAAAAAAACAAAAAGGGAAACCTCTGATTGCCTTGGAAATGACTGACCTAATCTGATAAATTGTCTCAATTATGTGTTAAGACCTATGTGTATTTGTTTGTTTTGTTTTTCTTGAAAATGTTAACACTGAAACTTTGATACTATTTTCACCCAGTTGAGAGAATTTTTGGACATGCTGTGATCATTAGAAAACTTCAGCTTATCTTTCTTATGAGATTGACCACATCAGCAGAGCTTTTAACTCTAAAATTGTGGGAATTAAGGAATTTTGTTATTGCAGTGTAATTTAATATATTTTAAAATAAAATTAGAGAATGTGATATATAAGTGAAAAATTAAGTATGCAAATATATGTGTACCAATAACTCAGTATTTTTCCTAAACTCTGCCTTCCCTAGATTTTCCTTGACTAAGTGAGTTTTAATGATATACTTATGTTTTTGTTTTTTTGCTTACTCTTGGCTTACAGATAACTACTAAGAGTAAAATCTTTCTTGATGTGCCTGTATTAACATTACATTAAAATTTTTGAGCCCTAGCTGGTTTGGCTCAGTGGATAGAGTGTCGGCCTTCAGACTGAAGGGTCCTGGGTTCGATTCTAGTCAAGGGCACATGCCGGGTTGTGGGCTCGATCCCCAGTGTGGGGCGTGTAGGAGGCAGCCGATCAATGACTCTCTCATCATTGATGTTTCTATCTCTCCCTCTCCCTTCCTCTTTGAAATCAATAAAAATATATTTAAAAAATATTTTTTGAAAGTCTAGGTTGTTGCATTTCCTTGAATACTAGTATACCTGTTTCCTTGTCAGGTGATCATAGGCTGATGTAAAGGAGCATCAAAGAGAATTAAGAGTTTAAAATAAATTCTTAGAAAAAATGCATCTCAATGGTTAACGTGCGCATTTGATAAAAGAAAGCTATAGGTTTTTAAAAAAATATTTGTGTTTATAAACATTTTTAGACTGTTGTAGTTAACTTTCAGTTTTTAGCAAGTATGACAAATTGTTGACCATGTGTGAGGTGTTTTGAGAATGTGCACCTGCTTTTTACACATTTTTTCTACTTAAGGAGATATAAAATATTCTGCATTTATTACGTCCTAATATCTATTCTAATCATAGAATAATTATGCATGTGGAAGCATATACAAAGTTTAAAGTGTACTTATAAGGGATTTTTTTTTTAATTTTTTTTTTAAATATATTTTATTGATTTTTTACAGAGAGGAAGGGAGAGAGAGATAGAGAGTTAGAAACATCGATGAGAGAGAAACATCGATTAGCTGCCTCTTGCACATCTCCTACTGGGGATGTGCCCGCAACCCAGGTACATGCCCTTGACCGGAATCGAACCCGGGACCTTTCAGTCCGCAGGCCGACGCTCTATCCACTGAGCCAAACCGGTTTCGGCGGGATTTTAAGTTCAATAATTAAAGAATAGTACATACTATTCCTACCAGTCAGGTCAGCAATTTTTATTAAACAGTTACTATACCTCCTAAGTGCTTCACCAGTGGAGAGCCAAGCTCTTTAAATTGAACTGTAATTTTAATGCAAAGATTGGAGCTATTTTTTGTCAAGAGATCTACTTTTCTCTTGTAGCTTCTACCCAGCATACAGCCTGTGTCAGTGACTTTCTAACCTGCAGTTGTGAATCTCTATTTCTCTTTCCTCACAAGGAAAAGAGTATGATTGACCTAACGGATGTGAATTGTACTTCCATCTATGCCAATTATCATTTGTGAAATTTAATCTCTTAATTTCTCTTTACACTTTTGTGGAATAATAATTCCTTTCTCACAAGTGATAAGTAAAATTTGAAAATGCTATGTAAGCTATTACAGTATTGTGGCAAGGTATGAGAATATAAGAACATAGATGTCTTTAAGACTGTGTTAAGAAAATCAATATATTTATTAATTTTAAACCCACTAGTGTTTGTTACTTTTCTTCTTTAATATAAATTGCAAGATGTCAGAGGCATTAAATAATGTATGTATGTATTTAATACATTTAAAATAGTGTTTGGCACATAGCAGCTCTCTCTATATTAGATATTGTTTCTATTAGAAAGTGAATTTACATGAATACAGTTATTTTTAAAAAATAAGGAAAAAGGATATTTGATTCATAAGTTTGTTATAATTATTAAATACTAGTATAAATAAATTGTAGTGTTTTAATCTTAAGTTTTGTAAACTCAAACTTGTTTTGAGCATGTGCATCTTCTGAGCATAAACAAATAATAATTTCTTATAACTGAACACAATTACCCTCAAGCTTAAAGCAATGAAATATACTGTACTTAGGGTCCTCAACCAATTTAAGAGGGAGAAGCTTAAGGTTTCACTACTATTCTGTGTTCAACTCTCCAGTTGAACAGTATGTATTCCTTCATCTGATACAATGTGTAGGTCAAATGATATAATATTTAAAAAATTAAACATTTTCTTATAGCTAAAAGTAATTCCAGCTGCATTTGGGCCCATGGCTAAGCATGGAGTCAACTTGCTTGCAGTAGAGGAAATATATATTGAACACCCATTAAGAGAGGAGTAACTAAACAGATTATGGCATATCAGATCAACAAAATTTCATATAATCTAATGGCTGCCTCTTACTAGCTCTGTGAAGCTAAGTAGAAACTATAAATTGTAAGAGTACATGGTATATAAACCATATATCTAATGTATGTAACACTTAGAAAGTAGAAATTACTGGGAGGCAATTTTATTCCTAAATTATTTTTCTTCCTCTGTTAATATGTATAGGTAGGAATGAAAGCTTAAAAAAAGTAAGGAAGTAAACTAATTAAAAAATGAAATAACAAAGAAAATTAAATATACCTTAGGTAGTTCTCCTTTCTGGTTATAGTTTATGCTTTAACATAGTAATAAGAATATCCTCTTTCCCAGTGTTATGTTATTAAAGACCTCCTAACTTAGAAATTAGAAGACTTTTTTCTCAAATATTTTAATATTCTCATTCCTCACAAGGAAAAGAGTATGATTTTAACAACTTTTACATACAAAATGTTATTGAAAAAGACCCTATACATTAATTCAAGAATTGTTTATTGAGTTCCTAAGACACTGCTATTGGTGCTGGGAACATAGCACATTATTTATTAACTAGGGGCCCAGTGCACGAATTCATGCACCTTGAAAGAAACTATGGGCCGTGAGGCTACAGTGGGCACAGGGGCTGGTCTTGGCCCATCCTCCGCTCCCCTGCCTGGCCCCTTCCGCTGCAGCCCCCTGTCCTGTCTGCCGGCAGACCTGCTCCTGCTGCCACCACTCCCATGTGCTGGTGGCACTGGCCACACTCAAAGCCCACTGATGGTGTGGAGCGATTGGGGCTGTAGCCATGGGCAGGTGCGAGTGGTGGCTGCTGCCACAATTGCCCCTCAGGAGCAGGGGGAGGTGGTGAAGCCCTCAGGGGCAATCGGAGCTGGCAGCCACCGCTCGCACCCACTGACGGTGCCGAGCAATCGCGACTCGTGCTGAGCATTCGGGACTGGCACCGGCATCGAGCTACAGCTCTGGTTGCAGGTGCGAGCGGTAGCTCCAGCACTGGCAGCGGGTGCAAACAGGGCTGGTGCCAGTAGCAGGTATGAGTACTGGGCGGGACCACAGTGCATGGCAGCAAAGAATTTTCAGTAACCACCAGAGGCTCGCCCTGATGACTGGGACTGGCGCCCGCCTTGGTCTGGCATCTCTGCTCACCTGCTCCACCGTCCCACTGCCGCGGCTGACACCCGCCATGTTCCATGCTCTGCCGCCTGCTGCCAATGGCCTGGTGATCAGCGCACATCATAGCGACTGGTTGTTCGGTTGTTCTGTCGTTTGGTCTATTTGCATATTAGCCTTTTATTATATAGGATGTGCAGCTTCCTTACTTATTCTAGGGAACCAGTAACCATATTAGAAAAAAAAGTAGGCTAAGTTCACAAGAAATACATATAATAAACAGTGGTAGAGTCTAGTTAGTATAAGAACTTACCTAGTGCCTAGATCTTTTCTATAATTGGAGCTTCTGTTTGCTTTATATTATAATCAGTTAACAATATATGTTTCTCCAAATTCAGAGAAATGTTTTCTTCTTACTATTTCTCCTAAGAATCCGTGTTTCAGCATGCATACCACCTATTCAGCTAACATTTTGTCATCCATCTGTTGCATCTAAGCTGTCCTGAAGTTGTTGATCCAATATTTTGTCATTTATGATATTTATGTTGTCTGTTGTTAAGCAGCTTTGAAGTTAATAAGTTTTAAAAATTAAAGCAATGAACTTCAATACTTTAGGCTACTTATGTATAATTCTACTGTATTTAAAATTATTCAATATATCAATATAATTCTTTCATTAAAATTTTTTTTTATTGATTTCAGAGAGGAAAGAGAGAGAAAGAAACATCAATGATGAAAGATAATCATTGATTGCTGCCTCCTGCACACCCAAGTGGGGATCCAGCCTGTGACCAGGGCATTGCCTTGACCAGAAATTGAACCGTGACCTCCTGGTTCACAGGTTGATGCTCAACCACTGAACCATGCCAGCTGGGCCTTTCATTTTCAATAAATGTATTTCTGGGTGTATTAATCTGCTAAGGCTGCCATAACAAAATACCACGGAGTAGGACAGACTATATAGCTTAAAAAACAGAAATTTATTTTCTCACAATTCTACAGGCTAGAAGTCTTAAGATCAAGGTGTGGGTGGTTGCTTTCTCCTGAGGCTTTGTCAGCTTGCAGATGGATCTGTCTTTTTGTTGTATTCTCACTTGTCCTTTCTTTTGTTCATAGGTGCCTTCATTGTGTCTTACTCAAAAAGACACCAGTCCTATTGGATTAGGGCCCCATCTCATTATGACCTCATTTAACCTTAATTACCTCTTTAAAGCTCCTATGTCCAAATATAGTCACACTGAGGGCTAGGGCTTCAACATAAGATCTTTTTTTTTTTTTTCTATAAAAGGATTTATTCCACAATTCTACAGAAACTATTTTTTTTTTAAATCAGGAATTTTTTTTTTTTTTTAGTTTTATTGCTTAAAGTATTACAAAGGGTATTACATATGTCTCCTTTTCCCCCCCACCCTTGACAATCCTCTGGCCTCCCCTATCCCCCAGTGCCTTATGTGCATTGGTTATGCTTATATGCATGCATATAAGTCCTTCAGTTGATCTCTTACCCCCCTCCCTTCTGCCCCCCTACCCTCCCCGACCTTCCCACTGCAGTTTGACAGTCTGTTTGAGGCAGCTCTGCCTCTGTATCTATCTTTGTTCATAAGTTTATAATGGTCTTTATTATCCATGAATGAATGAGATCATGTGGTATTTTTCCTTCATTGACTGGCTTATTTCACTTAGCATAATGCTCTCCAGTTCCATCCATGCCGTTGCAAATGGTAAGAGTTCCTTTTTTTTTACAGCAGCATAGTATTCCATCCTGTAGATGTACCACAGTTTTCTAATCCATTCATCTACTGATGGGCACTTAGGCTGTTTCCAGATCTTAGCTATGGTGAATTGTGCTGCTATGAACATATGGGTGCATATATCCTTTCTGATTGGTGTTTCTGTTTTCTTGGGATATATTCCTAGAAGTGGGATCACAGGGTCAAATGGGAGTTCCATTTTTAGTTTTTTGAGGAAACTCCATACTGTCTTCCATAGTGGCTGCACCAGTCTGCATTCCCACAGCAGTGCACGAGCGTTCCTTTTACTCCACATCCTCTCCAGCACTTGTCGTTTGTTGATTTGTTGATGATAGCCATTCTGACAGGTGTAAGATGGTACCTCATTGTTGTTTTGATTTGCATCTCTCGGATGATTAGTGACTTTGAGCACGTTTTCATATGTCTCTTGGCTTTCTGAATGTCCTCTTTTGAAAGGTGTCTATTTAGATCCTTTGCCCATTTTTTGATTGGATTGTTTATCTTCCTTTTGTTAAGTTGTATGAGTTCCCTATAAATTTTGGAGATTAGGCCCTTATCAGATATGACATTGGCAAATATGTTTTCCCACGCAGTGGGCTTTCTTGTTGTTTTGTTGATGGTTTCTTTTGCTGTGCAGAAGCTTTTTATTTTGATGTAGCCCCATTTGTTCATTTTCTCTTTAGTTTCAAGTACCCTAGGAGCTGTATCAGTGAAGAAATTGCTTCGGCATATGTCTGAGATTTTGTTGCCTTTGGATTCTTCTAGAATTTTTATGGTTTCCTGTCGTACATTTAAGCCCTTTATCCATTTTGAGTTTATTTTTGTGTATGGTGTAAGTTGGTGGTCTAGTTTCATTTTCTTGCATGTATATGTCCAATTTTCCCAACACCATTTATTGAAGAGACTATCTTGACTCCATTGTATATTCTTGCCTCCTTTGTCAAATATTAATTGAGCATATTGGTTCGGGCCGATTTCTGGGCTCTCTATTCTATTCCATTGATCTATATGTCTGTTCTTTTGCCAGTACCAGGCAGTTTTGAGAACAGTGGCTTTGTAATACAGCTTGATATCTGGTATTGAGATCCCACCTACTTTGTTCTTTCTCAAGATCGCTGAAGCTATTCGGGGTCTTTTTTTATTCCAGATGAAGTTTTGGAGAGTTCGTTCTATATCTGTGAAATATGCCGTTGGTATTTTAATGGGAAGTGCATTGAATTTATAGATTGCTTTGGGTAGTATGGACATTTTAATGATGTTGATTCTACCAATCCATGAACATGGTATGTTCTTCCATTTGTTTATGTCTTCCTCTATCTCTTTTTTCAACGTCCTGTAGTTTTCTGAGTAGAGGTCTTTTACCTCTTTAGTTAAGTTTATTCCTAGGTAGCTTAATTTTTTTGGTGCAATGGTAAATGGGATTGTTTTTTTAGTCTCTCTTTCTGAAAGTTCACTATTGGTGTATAGAAATGCCATAGATTTCTTGGGGTTAATTTTGTATCCTGCTACATTGCCAAATTCATGTATTAAGTCTAGTAGTTTTTTAATGGAGTCTTTAGGGTTTTGTATGTATAATATCATGTCGTCTGCAAATAAGGACAGTTTTACTTCCTCTTTTCCAATTTGGATGCCTTTTATTTCTTCTTCTTGTCAAATTGCAATGACTAATACTTCCAGGACTATGTTGAACAGGAGTGGTGAGAGTGGGCATCCCTGTCTTGTTCCTGTTCTTAGGGGCAACCTAAGATCTTTAGGGGGACATAGTTCAGTCTGTAACATTAGGGAACAAAGGTCTCAACAATTATGAGGTTATTAATGCAGTATATTAGTTTAAAACTTAAAGTGTTGCATGACATAGTCACATATATGCTCAAACTTTAAAATGCTTGGTTTGTCAACTTCTGGGTACTTTATACACAGTTATATGGTTTAATCCTCTGAATAATCCTGTGGGGGTAGTTATTCTCATTTTAAAAGTAAGGAAGTAGAAACTCAGAAAGGTTCAGTTGCTTCCCTATGACTACCCAGCTAGTCAGTGGTGAGCCCCAGGTCCTTCTCATTCCAGGTCTCTTTTCTTACCCTTCCATTTTTGTGGATTCTGAGCATATGATGTTTGAGAGGTTTTCAAAAACCAGGGAGTTTCTGCCCAATGAGCACCGCAGAATAATGGAGCAAGAGGAGTATAGGAGTAGAGATCAGCGCATGAAGTTGAAGTCAAAGAGTAGATGAAATCACTCAGCTGTGTGTGTGTGTGTGTGTGTTTGTGTGTGCGCGCGCGGGAGATGTAGAGGCAGTCAGAATGTTAAATTAAGACTAGCGTTCTGACCTTGGCACGTTTGATCATCTTATTCCAGGCTAATCAGAGGCTATTAGCTGAACCACTCAACTTTCATGATTATAGACTTAGAGTTTACCCACAGTGGTGGCAATTTTAATGTTCTTACTTTATATACACACACCTTATTTTTTTTTTAATTCTTTGTTTAAAGCATTACATACGTCTCCTTTTTCCCCATCGATGCTACCCGGCCACTCCTACCCCCCAGGACATTCCTCCACCGCCCCAGTGTCTCTGTCCATTGGTTATGCTTATATGCATGCATACAAGTCCTTTGGTTGATCTCTAATCCCCCTCACCCCCCCTCGCCATCCCCTGCCTTCCCTCTGAGGTTTGATGATATGTTTGAGGATTCTCTGTCTCTGGGAACCTCCATTCTATTTTCTGTCTCTGTGAATTTGACTCCTCCAGGTATCTTACATAAGTGGAATCATATAATATTTGTCCTTTTGTACAATTCAGTTGTTTTGAGTATATTCACAGAGTTGTTCAGCCACACTGCAATAAATTTTATAACACCAGAAAAAAGACTCAGTACCTATTAGCAGTCACTTCCCGGCACGCCCTTAACCCCCACCAGTGTTTGTGGGTTTATTCCCAGATCCAGGTCTTTTTGTTAAAGATAGGCAGAGTCCATAGGTAACCACTAATGTACCTTTGGTCTCCCTAGATTTATAGATTTGCCTACAGATTTCATATAATGGAATTATACAATGTGTGGCCTTCGTGTCTGGCCTTTTTTTTTTTTTGGTTTGTTTTTAACTTGGGGACATTTTAATGACCTTCCCTCCATGTAGCTTCAAGCTACCAGGACACAGGCCCCAATAACACCCTTAATCTTCTCCTCAGCTCTTCTGCTGAAGAATTTGGCCTTCACAGTGACAGGCTGCTTTGGGAGCTTTCCCTTCCCCAGAACTTTGTAGGACCCTGATCACACTACATCAGTGATAGGAGCAGCTCCAGTGTTGCTTTTGGCAGTATTTACCCGTGTCTGCTCACTGACCAGGGAACACAGTTTTTCAAGGTTGACAGGTTGGGCAGAAGCTCTGGTTCCTTTTTAAGTGGTAATGCCTCATATCAACTTTCCCAAAGGAACCTGGGTAATATTTGTCGAAGTTGATCCTGTGATGATGCAAGCCACCAGCATAACCCCCCCTCCCCCAGTGCTTCCTGTGCTTACAGATGTGGCTGTGGCTCACGTGGCCCTGAAGTCTGGATGGCATGCCAGTGGCTGAGGTGCAAGAGCTGGCCTCTTTTATTTAGCATAATACTTTCAGGGTTCACCCATGTTATAGCATCTATCAATACTTTTTTCTTTTTATAACTAAATAATATTCTATTATGTGGCTATACTTCATTTTTATTTATGTATTCACCAGTTAATGGACATTGAATTGTTCTTTTTGGCTATTGTGAACAATGCTATGAAAAGTCATGAACAAGTTTTTACACGGAGATACTGGTATGTTTTTATTTCTCTTGGATATATTTACACTTATATTTTGTAAAGGACATATCCTGATCCAAAATAATGATTTGGTGTTTTGAGACCTTAAGTCACATTTCGTTTTCCATTTGTTATCTAAACACACGACAGTCTTGCTGTTTTATATCTATGTATTTGTTTATTTAATAAATATTTGTACCAGGTATTTATAATATTTTAGTGTTAATTGAATAGTTTCGGTAATTAGCAATTTTCTACACCTGTGCAGAAAATAGAAATATGAGGTATGTTTTTAGTTACGTGTGATTTAGTTTCCAACTAAAAGCTTGATTATATTGAACTTGTCGGTTTGTCTTCATTGCCAGGGTGATTGTCATATTTTTATCTGCCTGAGGCAGTTAGTAGTCAATTTCTCATGCTCAAGGCCGGTATTATCTTTGTGAGGAAGCAAAGAGAAGAGTAATATGAGTAATGACTGAATCTATGATTATGAAACCTTATCCATATGAGTATACAGGTTCTTAGTGACTGAGCTTTAGTCAGTAAACCACAGGCATTTTTCCTGTCTTTCTCATGTGAATTTTCTCATTGACATATCTGTAATTACTTTTTCTCTTAGTTTTTGGATTTGTTGATGATTATTTATTCACTTGTCTTTACAAAATAGAAATCTTGTGTTGTGTCCATGATCTTAGATGTTTTCACCAAAATGTCAAAGTAGTTTGAAGCTTATAGAATACCAATTCAACTATAACTTAGCACAGCACATAACCATAACCTTGGTCAAAATAAAGGGTATTTTGAATGCTATGTGTGTGGTTTGTTGTTCTGGAGAAAAGTAGTATCTGGTGGTTAGAACATATGAGTTGTTGTCAGCATTTGTGGGTTTATTCCCAGATCCAATTGTTGTGTTTTTTTTTTATTTTGTTTGTTTTGTTTTTTAAGATAGGCAGGGTTCATGCCTGGTATATGTTTAGTGGAATGCGTTATATACTATGGATGTACTATAAACACTAATAAAGATTTTATACTATTGGCAGAAAAATATACAGTAAATTACTGACAATATATGTTAAATAATGGTAGCTGTAATGGGTGCTTAGTGATTCTATTCTTTAAGCTTTCTTTGCAAAAGGCACAATTAACATTCCTTCCTATTACTAATGGTATTTTAAGCAAACTATAAAGAACTTTACATATATATATTTAATTTTTTTATTGATTTCAGAGAGGAAGGGAGAGGCAGAAAGATAGAAACATTAATGATGAGAAAGAAGCATTGATTGGCTGCCTCCTGCATGTTCCCTGACTGGGAATGGAACTGTGACCTTCAGGTTCATAGGTCGATGCTCAACCCCTGAGCCACACTTAGATATTGCTATTAGTCCCTAGGTTGATATTGTATTCCTGTTTCTGTTTTCTGTAGAATTTTAAATGTATCATTTTGTTCAACTAGAATGAATTTAATATTTCTTTGTGCAGTCCATCTCTTCATTACATTTTTTTAACCAATGAGGAATGTTCATTTAAACGCTGTAACAGTCATTTTTGTTATTGTTAGCCAGTTTTCTTTCTCAGCAATAGACTACTTCAAATATTAGATGTGAAAGAACTTTTTATCTAAGACTAAATGGAATTGGAATAATACCACTTAAAATAAATCATTTAAAGCAGTTGCCTGAATTTCATACTAAGAAACATTAATATATACATGTGTGTATGCGGGGATAGAGGATGATTCGGAATTTATCTTTAAAAAATATGAAGTAGCCGAAACCGGTTTGGCTCAGTGGATAGAGCGTTGGCCTGCGGACTGAAAGGTCCCAGGTTCGATTCCGGTCAAGGGCATGTACTTGGGTTGCAGGCACATCCCCAGTAGGAGATGTGCAGGAGGCAGCTGATCGATGTTTCTCTCTCATCAATGTTTCTAACTATCTCTCTCCCTTCCTCTCTGTAAAATATCAATAAAATATATTTTAAAAAAAATGAAGTAGACCCGGCCTTTGTGGCTCAGTGGTTGAACATCGAACTATGAACCAGAAGGTCATGGTTCAATTCCAGGTCAGGGCATCTGTCCAGGTTGCAGGCTTGATCCCTAGTGTGGGGTGTGCAGGAGGCAGCCGATCAGTAATTCCTCTCATCATGTTCTGGTTTAACAACACAGTTTTAAAATATAAGTGCAGGACATAATGTGCAAGAAAGAATAAATAATTTTTATTTTATAAATAAAATGAAAAATGAGTATAAATTTATGAATATACCTCAATATTTACATTTTGATAATCATGCTCTCTCTGGAGTGCTACATATTAACATTTTAAATGAGTATTATTGATGTAAATTGTGTCTGTACTTCGGATCAGATACAGAGTGCTGAGTATTAAAGAATTAAGTGCTCTCATTGTACAGATATCCAAAGATCTCTGAGCAATGTTATAAAATGAACAGCAAAGGTAGTTGTGTGTTTTTTTAGTTCTTTATAGTTTTCAAACCTTTTCAAATGTGTTATTTGATATTAAGTGCATTGTGAAAAAAATAAGGTAACTTTGTGTATGGGGAGAAACACTTTATATATGGGAAAATTCCAGAAGGAAGCTCTTTCCTCTTTTAAGGCAACTGTGGATCTGAAAATGAGAGATGGGTGACCCTGAGAGTTAGAACTGAATCCTTTACCAGTCTCATATATCTACCTGTCTATCTTTACATTAATTTAACTAGAATAAGTTGGGCCTTGATCCTGGGTAAGATTCAATAACTTTTACTTAATATCTTCCCTTCCTCTGCCAGAGACGGATGACCAAAGATTGCACTGGGAAAAGTGAGTGTAGGGTGGCAAACAACCTACCAACATATCACTGCAGTGTCTTGGGCAACATTACTTACTCTTCAAATGCTAACTATTCAATGCAAGTAATAAAAGTACAGATGAACTTCACCCTCCTCCCCCAAAACATACACACATGGAGTGGTACATGAAGATGCTATAATTGGATCACTTAGTCTGAAAAGCTCTTTCCATATGATTTTTCTTTGTTCTCTTGCTATGGTGTTTACCTATAGCTCTCTCCTTGTTCAACTGGTCACTCACTCAGGGACCCCTATGCAAAGCATGAAGAGAACTGCCTTTTTCATCCACAGGTTTGTTTTTGATTTGTTCATAGTTTTTTAAAAATATTTTTTATTGATTTCATAGAGGAAGAGAGAAATAGAAACATCAATGATGAGAGAGAATCATTGATCAGCTGCTTCCTGCACGCCCCCTACTGGCAACCGAGTCTGCAACCCAGGCATTTGCCCTTGACCAGAATGGAATCTGGGACCCTTCAGTCTGCAGGTAGACGCTCTATCCCCTGAGCCAAACCCACCAGGGCTATTTATTCATAGCTTGTTTTTAGTTTTCTTAGTGGTTGCTCTAGAGCAGCGGTTCTCAACTTGTGGGTCGCGACCCCTTTGGGGGTCGAACGACCCTTTCACAGGGGTCACCTGAATACATCCTGCATATCAGATATTTACATTACGATTCATAACAGTAGCAAAATTACAGTTATGAAGAAGCAACGAAAATAATTTTATGGTTGGGGGTCACCATAACATGAGGAACTGTATTAAAAGGTTGCAGCATTAGGAAGGTTGAGAACCACTGCTCTAGAGGTAGTATAATATTCGTATGTGACCTCACAGTTTACTGGTATCAACATTTTATCACTTTGAGTATAGTGTAGAAACCTACTTAGGTCTGTCTACCTTTCCCACTTTAAAATATTATCTTGAGTATCAGATGGTATTATGATTTTTGCTATAGTAAAATATCTATAAATTCCTGAGGATGATAGATTATATCCTCATATTTCTGTTCTTTTTATTATTTTTTCTTCCTTTCTAATGCTCTAAAATTTCTTTTTATTATTTTCTCTCTGAAGAATTCTCTTTTGCCATTCTTTTTTAAAAAATATATTTTTACTGATTTCAGAGAGGAAAGGGGGCGGGGGGGAGGGAGAGAGAGAAAGAGACACACATCAATGATGAGTGAGAATCATTGAATGGCTGCTTCCTGCATGTCCCACACTGGGGATCAAGCCTGAAAGCCAGGCATGTGCCCTGACAGGGAATTGAACCGTGATTTCCTAGTTCATAGGTTTTGAGCTTTCCTTCAACTGAGAATGCCTTAATTTCCCCTTCATTTCACAAGTATAATTTCATCAGGTATAGAATTTGAAGTTGACAGTTTTCTTTCAGCATTTGAAAAATTTTGTTCTACTTTCTTTATGGGTTTAGATGAGAAATCGACTGTCATTTGGATTGGTGTTTCCCTAGAGGTACCATGTCATTTTTTCTGACTGCTTTCACCACTTATTTTTGTCTTTAGCTTTCAGAAGTTAATTATGATGGGTTTTGTCTTGGATTTCTTTGGGTTTACTCAGCTTCTTGTGTGTGTGTGTGTGTGTGTTTTAATCCTCACCCAGGGGGTAGTTTTTCCATTGATCTTTTTTCTTTCTTTTTTTTTTTTTTTTTTTTTTTTTTTTTTTTAGAAAGGGTGGGAAGGAGGGAGGGAAAGGTAAGAGAGAGAGAGAGAAACATCGATGTGAAAGAGACACATCGATTGGTTGCCTCCTGCATGTGCCCTACCTTAGGCCATGGATTGAACATGCAACCCAAGTATGTGCCCTTGACTAGGATCAAACCCGTGACCCTTTGGTCCTTGAGCTAATGCTCTAACCACTGAATCACACCGGCCAGGGCAACTCAGCTTCTTGAATCTGGAAGCTTATGTCTTTTGCCTACCCTTTTGGGAGGTCTTTAGCCATTATTTTTTTCAAATACTCTTCTGTCTACTCTATTTCTCCTCTCCTGGAATGCCTCTGATAGAAGTATTAGATCTTTTGATATTGTCTACAGGTCTTTTTAACATTTATTTTTTCAGTCTCTTTTCTCTCTGTTGTTCACATACAGTAAATTCTGTTGTTCTGTCCTAAATTTTGCTGATTCTCTCTTCTGTCATCTCCATTCTACTATTGTAGTTCTGCTGTTGTATTTTTGGTTCTATAATTTTCAGCAGTTTTTTAATAAATTCTGTTTCTTTGCTAAGATATTCTATTCTTTTTTAATTTGTCCCAAGATAATTTCCAATTGATTGGGAAGCTTTTTATGATGCCTGCTTTAAATTCCTTCTCAGATTATTAAAACATCTGAGTCATCTTAGTTGATTGTTTTTTTGCATTCATGCTGTGATATTCTTGTTTCTTGGTATGATGGATGATTTTTTTAAATTGAATCTTGAACATTTTGGCTATAAATTGTAGGTCCTGTTTAAGTCTTTTATTTTAGCAGGCTGTCAACCTATTTAGGTTTAGCATGTAGCTACAAGCCTAATGTTAAAGGGTATGGTTCCTATGACAATTTTCAGATTTTTTGCAGCACTATTTTGGTCTTCTTGGTTTATGTGGGCCTCCTACTCATTTCTGCTGTAGCTGTTTGGGGGAGCAGAAGAAGCTTTCCCGAAACAGGCCATCTGTGCCTCTAGGAAGGAGAAGAGAGTTTCCAGCCCATGGGGACAGGCCTTCTGGGCTGGGATGCTGTGACAGGATCCCCTGCCTCTGGGAGATGGAGAACAACCCCCCAGGCTGGGCTCTTGTTATGGTGGGCCCTCTTTCCAGGACCCCCACCCCCTTCACTTCTGTCCCCTGTGACCTGGTATGTCTTGGTGAGGGAGGGTTGTCTCAGGTCTGGAGGGGAAGGGGTGTGTGGTTCCCTTGGCTGCTCACTGTTTGCAGGCCTCCTCACCATACTCCCAGGCTAGTACTGTTGGGCTTGCCTAGTGTTGTCAAAGAAATGAGACTACCCAGAGCGCTTTCTGTTGCTTGGGGCAAGGCTTTGGGTTACTTCTTCTGTTGAACCCAGGGTTATAAGATGTCCTGTCACTATGTTGTTTCTCAAGTCAGTCTTCTTTCTGTTTTCAGAGTTCTGTGGCTACCTTTTTAAGTTCCAAAGTGTAGTTTCATTTAGCAGGGACCAGTATGAAAAAATGAGTGTATGCCATTGTCTGGCCCAAGACGCTTTCTTAATCCTTTGTTATTCATATTTTTCTTTAGACTGCCTAACCTGTCAAAATCTATATCAATTTTTTGCAGTTGTTAAATGAAATAACTCTTCTATAGCCTTACTTATCAGAACTTTTGTATATGAAATCTGAGTTCTTTTCTAACATAGCTCTCTCATCAGCTTTGTAAAATCCTATTTCTTTTGCAAGATTAGCAATTTGACTATGCAGTGACTTTGTACTCATACAGAATTCAGAAATGATCAAGAAAGATTCAGGGCTGGAAAGTATTCAAGCAAGGGTTGATTTGTATCAGGGGTCATTTAACTCGTGAAATTATTGTTTTCAATAAACATTTTTATCTGTGAGGACTACAGTGAATACTTACATAAGCAAAAATTTGCCTATATGTTTATGTCCTTTTACTTTATTTTTTAAATTGAAAGTCCTCTAATCTAATATTTTTATTATACAGACGAGTACAATAAAGTTAAAAGAAGACTTAAAAAATGCCTATATAAAGATCTCCTTATAATCTAAACAGAGAAGCTTTGCAAAGGTTAGAAAGGGGTACTGTTAATTACTTTGGGACAACAAGGTATAATCTGGGTCATGTGGTCATTCAACCTAGATCAAATTGCTGGTTAGTACACAATCTGTTTTTTGAGACCCCAAATATCCTGACTCCTGTGCATGGCCCCAATTTAGTATAGCATTATGATTATGATCATATAGAGTCATATTACTTTGGTTTAGATCCTGACTTTACTAGTTATTAACAGTATAGCTGTAACCAATTTACTCAAGTTCTCTATGCCTCAGTTTCTTTATATGTAACTAGAGGCCCAGTGCACAAAAATTTGTGCACTCGGGAGGGGGGGAGTGGGGGTCCCTCAGCCCGGCCTGTGCCCTCTCGCAGTCTGGGACCCCTCGGGAGATAACGACCTGCTGGCTTAGGCCTGCTCCTGGGTGGCAGAGGGCAGGCCCAATCCCTAGGTTCAGCCCCTGGTCGGGCTCAGAGCAGGGCCGATTGGGGAGTTGGGGTGCCGCCCCCTGTCATGCACAGAGCAGGGAGATTGGGAGGTTGTGATGCCACCCTCAGTCACGCTCAGGGTAGGGCCGATTGGGGGGTTGGGGCACCGTCCCCTGTCACACTCAAGGCAGGGTCGATGGGGAGGTTGCAGCGCCACCCGTGGTCACGCACAGAGCAGGGCCAATCAGGGGGTTGGGGCACTGCCCCCTGTCACTCACAGAGCAGGACCCATCAGGGGGGTTGGGGCTCTGTACCCTGTCACGCACAGAGCAGGGCCAATCAGGGGGTTGGGGCGCTGCCCCCGTCACACACAGAGCAGGGCCCATCAGGGGGTTGGGGCACCGCCCTCTATCACCCACAGAGCAGGGCCGATCAGGGGGTTGGGGCGCTACCACTCTCACACTCAGGGCAGGGCCGATGGGGAGGTTATTGCTCTACCCCGTCACACACAGAGCAGGGCCCGTGGGGGGCTGTGGGGAGCTCCCCCCTATCAGGCACAGAGCAGGGCTGATCAGGGGGTTGGGGCGCCTTCCCCTGTCACGAACAGAGCAGAGTGGATAAGGAGGTTGTGGCCCCCGCCCCCTGTCACACACAGAGCCGCAGGGCGATCAGGGGGTTTGGGCGCTGCCTCCTGTCATGCTTATCCCGGTGCCGGGAGGCCTCATGGCTCCGCTGATCCCGGTGCTGGGAGGCATATTACCCTTTTACTATATAGGGTAGAGGCCTGGTGCATGGGTGGGGCCGGCTGGTTTGCCCTGAAGGGTGTCCTGGATCAGGGTGGGTGTCCCCACTGGGGTGCCTGGCCAGCCTGGGTGAGGGGATGATGGCTGTTTGCCGCTGGTCACACACCCTTCAGGGTGAGGGTCCCCACTGGGGTGCCTGGCCAGCCTGGGTTAGGGGATGATGGCTGTTTACAGCTGGTCACACACCCTTCAGGGTGGGGGTCCACACTGGGGTGCCTGGCCAGCCTGGGTGAGGGGATGATGGCTGTTTGCAGCTGGTCACACATCCTTCAGGGTGGGGGTCCCCACTGGGGTGCCTGGCCAGTCTGGGTGAGGGGCTGAGGGCTGTTTTCAGGCTGGGAGTGACTGAAGTTCCCAACCGCTCCTTTTTTTATTTTTTTTAATTTTATTCTGGGCCAGCTTTAGCTTTGAGGCTTGGCTCCAGCTCTTAGGCCTCCGCCTGAAAGTAGGTTTCTGGCCTTTGCTTACCATGTTGCGAATCTGCTGGCTGAAGTCTGGTGGTATTTGTTACAGAGTTTCTTAAACTGCCCGCTCAGAGGCCTGCAGCCGCAGGCGGGGAACGTTGGTTTCCTCCGTCACTGAGGCAACCAAGCCTCATGTTAGTTTCAAGCTGCCTGGCTGCCGGCCACCATCTTGGCTGACAGTTAATTTGCATATCTTGCTGATTAGCCAATGAAAAGGGTAGCGGTCGTATGCCAATTACCATGTTTCTCTTTTATTAGTGTAGATGGGAGTAATGATAGTACCCACCTTACAGGGATGCTATGAGACTTAAATGAGATTAGGCATGCTGATGCTGTTATTACTTTTTTTAAAATATTCTTACGTTAGAAAAGGCAAGGATTAATTGAGGACTAGTAGCTGTAGTGTAGATTAAGAGCCAAGAGTCTGGGGTTCTATTTCTGTTTTGCTCCTGACTCACTTGGACTGTTTGGGAAACTGCTTAACCTTTTTGTGGCTAAAACTTGCCATCTTAAAGCAAGAAAAATCTTGCCATGTGCTCACTTTATGTAAAATGGTAAAGAAATTTTTGGAAAATGCTTTGTGATCTATAGGAAAAGGTGCTTGCTTCATAAGCACATAACTTCATTCATCTCAGTATTAACATTAACTTGCTCATTAAATATGTATGGCTTCTAATTTACTTAACTAGTAATCCAAAATTATATTAATGTATAATGCGGGGATGTTTACACTTCTGTTAGAACGTTTCCTTTTGTGTTTTCTTATCACTTAAAAATATAGATACTTGCTGCTACATTATATTAGAAATATGTGTAAAAATCAGTATGTATAAATTATTGATAATGACTGAAAAATAATTTCTCATTTTTCTACTTTAATTAAAATGTAATTTTGATTCTTTTTAAAGAACAAAAGAGGATAGAAGTGGGGACAAGGAATGGTTGATTAATTATAATGAGAATAGAATATGGACTAAACTGTACCTTAAAAGAACATTTAGGCTCTTCTCCTGCCACAGTAAAATTATATTTTAATGAATTCAGTTGAATAATTAGCGATTAAGTAGCTACCATGGAAAAAGGTGAGACAGTTCTAGTATGGAAAATTTATGACAATTTACTTTGTTCTTTCATTATCATTAATGGTATAGGTAATCTTTTCAAAGTTTGTGGCAAGTAGAGGCAGTATGTGAAATGAAATCTTATATACAACATTTTGACTATTTTGAATTAGCTAGACTTAGCTAAACGTTTTTATGAGGTTTAAAGAGTTAAATGGTCAGTTCGGAAAAGACATATACATAAATGTTTCAAATTTGCCAAATTGATTTCTTATTGAGGTCTAGAATCAGTGCTTATTTAAAATTTTTTGATAAAGGTAAAACAGTTTTGTTATTTAAGAGAATAAAGCAATTGGAAACTTATGTAGTCTGAAAAATGTCTTGGGAGGTTTTTTGTTCAAATAATTTTCCTATAATTTACTTTGAGATTATGACTTGTACTGAATGCTTTTCATTTCGTAATTCTGAGGAATTGAAAGAATTCAAGATTTGAAAATAAAATTAAGTGGAAAATTATATTCTTAACCTACGAATTGTTTCATTTTAAATGTAAAATTGGTACTATAATAAAAATCCAGGTGTAGATTTATTCTCTTATAATTCAGGAGGCCAGAGTCTATGAAATTTAGGTGTCAGCAGGGTTGGTTCTTTTGAAAGTCCAGAGGGAGAATCTGTTCTATGCCTCTCTCCCATTTTCAGGTATTTGCTAGAAATCCTTGATATTCTTTGGCTTCTAGCTCCATTACTATACTCTGTATCTCCATCATCACATGGCCATCTTTTTTGTGTGTCTCCGTATCTCCCATTCCTCATAAGGACATGAGTCCCACTCCACTAATATGAACTCTTCTTATCTTGACATTTTACTAGAAGATCATCAGAGTAGTTATGCAACAGGAAGAAGTAAAAGGCATCCATATTGGGGAAAAAGGAGTAAAACTATCTCTATTTAAAAATAACATGTTCAAGTATAGTAATATCTTAAGAAATCCACTAAAAATTTGTTGAATATATGAATTCAACAAGGTTGCAGGATAAATATGCAAAAATCAATGATATTTATGTATACTTGCAACAAGTAATCCAAAATGAAATTCAGAAATCAATTCCATGCACAGTAGCATCAAAAATAATAAAATACTTACGAATGAATTTTCAAAAAGAAGTGCAGAACGTTTACTCTGAAGACTTCAAACATAATTGGGAGAAATTAATATAAATACATTTTTAAAATCTCATGTTTATGAATTGGAAGACTTAATTTTAAGAGGCAGTACTCCCTAAACTGATCTACAGATTTAATGCAATCCTATCAGAATGATAGCTGACTGTTTTTTGTTGAAATGATAAGCTAATTCTAAAATTCATAAGAAATTTCAAGCAACCAGAATATACAAAACAATCTTGAAAATAAAAAACAACAACACAATAGGAGGGCTCACAATGCCCAATCTTACAGTTACAAAACAACAGTACCAGATAGGGTAGTATTTGCTTAGGGGTAGACATATATGTCAATGGAATAAAATTGAGAGTCCAGAAATAAAACTATGTGTTTAAGGTCAACGGATTTTGAAAACTGTTGTCTGTTTAATGCGGGGAAAGAAAAGTATTTTCAAAAATGGTGCTTGGACAGCCAGGCTGGTGTGGTTCAGTGGTTGAGAGTTGGCGCATGAACCTGGAGGTCACAGTTCAATTCCTGGACAGGGTACATGCCCAGATTGAGAGCTCAATCCCCAGTAGGAGGTGTGCAGAAGGCAGCTGATTGATGATTCTCTCTCATCCATGTTTCTTTCTCTCTATCCTTTTGCCTTCCTCTCAAATCAATCAAAATATGTTTTTAAAAAATGGTGCTGGGACAATTTGATAGGCACATGCAAAAATTGAAGTTTGACCTTTATTAGCACACCAGATACATAAAAAACTCAAGATGGATCAAAGCCCTTCATGTAGGTGCTATAATATCCTTAGAAGAATTAATATGGAGGTATATATTCATGACCTAGGCTTTAGCAAAGGATTTCTAGATAAGACTCCAAAAGCCTGAGCCGCAAAAGAAAAAGTCGATAATTTGAACTTAATAAAAATTTAAACTTTGATACATTAAAGGATACCATTGAGAGAGTGAAAAAGCTAACCCCACAGAATGGGAGAAAATATTTGCAAATCAAGTATCTTATAAGCAGTTAATATCCAAAATATCCAAGGAACTCATACAACTCAATAAAAAACCACACCAAATAATTAAAAATTGGGGGAGGGATTTGAATAAACATTTTTTCAAATGACTGAATGGTATATGAAAAGGTGCTCAATATCACATAATCAGAAATATTCAAATTAAAACCATGAGATAGCACCTCATACTTCTTATGGCTAGTATCAAAAAGACAAGAGAGAAAAAAATGCTGCTTAGGAAGTAGATTAAAGGGAACCCCTTTACACTGGTGATGGGAATATAAACTGGTACAGCCACTGTGGGAAACAGTGCGTGGTTCCTCCAGAAATTAAAAATAGAACTACCATGTGATCCAGCAATACCACTTTTGGGTTGCATATTCAAATGAAACGAAATCAATATCTTGAGGATATATTTATACTCCAGTGTTCATTGCAGCATTATTCACAATAGCAATGATTTGGAAACAAATGTCTGTGGATGAATGGATAAAGAAAAAATATGAATATATAAACAGGAATATTTTTCAACTTTGAAAAAGAAGGAAATCCTGCCATTTACAACAATATGGATGAACCTGGAAGGCATTATGCTATTTGAAATAAGCCAGAGGGAGAAAGACAAACACTGCATTTTATCACTTATATGTGGAATCTAATAAAAAACAACAAAGTTGAACTCATAGAAACAGAGTAGAATTATGATTATCAGGGACTTGGGGGAAATAGAGAAGTTGGTAAAAGTGTACAAACTTGCAGTTATAATATTAAAATCTTTGGATCTTACATAACATGGCGATTATATATAACATGGTGACCATGCTGCATAATACTATATTGTATAATTGACATTTTCTACAAGAGTAGAACTTAAGTGTGTTCATTTGAAAATAAAAACATAAATATGTGAAGTAATGGATATGTTAACTCAGTGGAGGAATTCTTTTACCATGTATCAAATCATGTTGTATATTTTAAATATATTACAATTTTATATGTGAATCATATCTTGTTAAAGTTGACAAAACCCCACATTGACATACTACTTCATACATATTAGGATAGCTAGATTTAAAGAATAGATTATTAACAAATATTGATGAGCATGTAGAGAAATTGAAACCCTCATACATTGCTGGTAGAAATGTAAAATGGTGTAGCTACTTTGGAAAACATCCTCACAGTTCCTCAACCAACTAAACGTAGAATAACCATATGACTCAACAGTTGTACTTTTAGGTACTCAGGATAAATGAAAGCATATATCCACATAAAAACTTGTGCACAAATGTTTATAGCAGCATTATTCATGAAAGCAAAAGGGTGGGAACAAATTGTATATTAACTGATGAATGGAACTGCATGTGGTATATCCATACAATGGTGTACTAATATCTGCAACAACATGAATGAGTCTTTAAAAATGTTATGCAAAATGAAAGCCACATATTATGTGACTATATTCATATGAGATATTTGAATAGGGAAATATATGGAGACAGAAAATAAATTAGTGGTTTCTTAGGGTTGAGGAAGATGAAATGAAAGTGAGGGTAGTAGGTACAGCATTTTGAAGTGATTAAAATGTTCTAATATCAATGCAGGTGATAGTTGCACAAACTGTAAATATACTACAGACCATTGAATTGTGCACTTAAGTGGACGGATTTTATTCTCTGAATTATATTTTAGTAAAGCTGTTATAAAAAAAATTGTCTGTTTTCCAAGGTATATTACACATATTTGATGTCACTGATATTGATTTAAAACTCTCATATGGATTTTTGAGTTTAGTATAGAGTACAACTACAAACAGTCTTAGCAGTCTGAGCCACTAAAAAACAAACACACAAAAAAACCCCCCAAACAAAAACAAAACCACCAAAAAACTATTTTAGACCTAGTAATCTTATAGGTTGCCTGAAATGTGAGATTTGCTTTGCCATCTTAATAGATGCCAGTTTTGCTTTTTAAAAATATATTTGGTGCCCTGACCGGTTTGGCTCAGTGGATAGAGCCTGTGGACTGAAGGGTCCCAGGTTCAATTCCAGTCAAGGGCATGTACCTTGGTTGCGGGCACATCTCCAGTAGCGGGTGTGCAGGAGGCAGCTGATCGATGTTGCTCTCTCATTGATGTTTCTAACTCTTTACCCCTCTCCCTTCCTCTCTGTAAGAAATCAATAAAATATATTTAAAATATATATATATATATATTTGGTAATTGCCGGAAGCCAGTTCCAGCATGACAGCAGGGCTGAATCTGGGAATGTCTGATGTCATTTCCCCAAACCTGAATAGGATACATTAAATTGATTGTTTGCTGCCAGACAGCTCAGGGTATCTTAATCTATATGTTATTGCCTCCTACTGGCCAAACACCCACCTGAACAGCCATAGGCTAATTCTCCCCATTCTAACAATGTCTCTGTATATGAAACCCTGACTCTTTGAAGTGTTTATCTCCACCTTGCCTCAGGACAATTTGTGTTAATAAAAAGCATGGGGTCCTGAGATGAGGAGATCTTAGTTTCCTTTAAACTAGGCTCCTCTGACTCCCAAATGCCTTTCAAAATTATATTTAGTCTCTGGACTCCTGTTTAATCTACGCACAGCCTTCTCCAGATTCCAGGACCCTTCTTAATGCTGGAACAAGAGCACCAACAGGTAATCATTATTTTAGCACACTCAGAGATTCAAGAAAGTTCGATGTCTTTTATCTTGTGTGTGTGTTTCTAGTTTTACCTTCTTATATAAGTCTTCATTTTGTTAACATTTTATAGAGTTCTAATTAAGACCTCAGCTCAGTATTGTACAAATCAAATTGTGTCAGTGACATGGTAAAATATCATTTACTAGTAACAGGTATAAATTTAAACCTGAATATGAAAGATGACTCGATAGTAAACCAGAGAAAGACATATAAAGACAATTGTTCTTTAGAAAATGGGTTTAATAAGGATTTTTTTTTTTAGTTTTAGAAAAGGTGTCTTTTTTATTCATCTTATTCTTGATTAAGCTCTTTAGAATTAAGATATCTCAATATTTTTACTTAAAATTTTCATTATGTTTAACACTATGACTTTTGCTCCTGCTTTTAAAATCAATTAGATGTGTGAATCACACAAACCTTTTTAGTGTCTTTCAAAGAAGAAAAAAACATGTTAGCTTACAAGTAAAATTATTTTGCATTATTTTATTTCCATAACAAAGTTTTTCTGTGTCCTAAATAAATAACTTCACTATAATATCTGGAGTATTAGTTTCCTAATAGTCATACCATCTATGCTAATAATAGAGGAATATGCAAATTGCCTGGGATGCCATCACATTAACAGTAATGACCAAACAGCAGGCTGTGTCGGGTGACAAGGCTGGCAGGGGGATTAGTGAGGGACGACCAAACAACTGAACAGCAGGCTGCTTGGGACGACCAGGCTGGCAGAGGGCGGCAGTTGGGGGTGACCAGGCTAGCAGTGGGGGCAGTAATGGGCGACCAGGCTGGTGGTGGGGGCAGTTGTGGGGGCAGTTGGGGGTGACCAGGCCGGTGGGGGGGGGCAGTTGGAGGTGACCAGGCTGGCGGGCGGGGGGCAGTTAGGAGTGATCAGGCCAGCAGGCAGAGGCGGTTAGGGATGATCAGGCTGGTGGGGAGGGGCAGTTAGGGGTGATCAGGCAGGCAGGCAGGTGAGCAGTTAGGAGCAAGCAGTCCTGGATTGTGAGAGGGATGTCTGACTGCCAGTTTAGGCCCGAACCCCGGGATTGGGCCTAAACTGGCAATTGGACATCTCCTAAGGGGTCCCTCCCTCCCTCTCTCTCAAATCAAATAACATTTTTAAAATTCTTAAAATCTTCTATTTCTCTCCTATATTTTTAGGGTCTTGTAATCGACTCTTTACACACACCATTCAGTTATTTATATTACTGTCTGTTAAAAAAAAATTTTAAATGGTTAAATAAACCATTTGCATAAGATTCTGATTTTAAAAGATTAGAACAGTGTAATATTTATCTTCAAAAGTATCAAGCAATGTATAAGTTCCCTAAAATATATTTAATACCTAATAACATGACTTAAAATAGGCATCAAATACAACCTTCATCCAAAGGAGTTTGTAACAAAAATGTTATTTTAAAAAATGCAAAACTGACTAAACAGAAACTCTCTTTGCCCTGTAATCTTAGTATTGTAACTGTCCAATATGAGGTAATATAAGAAGAGCCACTGAAAGGCATGGCTTTCCATTCATATAGCTCAGAGGTCCCTGCTGCTACCCATCATCATCAAACAGCTCTTGCAAACTCTAATTGCAGTCTGTAAATGCTCCCTATTTTTCTTGTGAGTTTCCAATGTGCATTTTGAAATACATGCTTAAAATATTTACCTCCTAAATAGAAAAATAAGAACTCTGCAACTGTCAAAACTCTCAATGGCACGTAATTAATGGAAAACATTCCACAAATAAAGTTGATGTAAAGACAATATAACTATTTAGGTTGAGAGAGAGAGAGAGAGAGAGAGAGAGAGAGCAAGCACGAGCGCACGCGCTTAGGTATCAACCTTATATAACAATTTAGCCCTAAATACCACCTTTTTAAAGGATTATAAACTTGTTTGACTTTTAACAATAATATAGTTCATCTTTTTAGCCTGTGTTTTGTGTTGCAGTAGTTATTCTACCTAGAATAAACAAGTTCACATATAAATTTATAGGTGAATTCCAGGTAGATGTTAAGTGAGGAAAAATGACTTTTCTAGGAAAGTTATACAGGAAGAAATTATTTTTAAATATTACTAAAGGGGTACTCCATAACATAGTAGAGCATTCCTATAAGGATTAATCAGAAGTGTTTATGTGCATTGAATTTTAAAAATCTGTAATGTATACTTTCATTAAAGGACTCCAGGCTGGCCTTCTGAGAGTCTTTCTATTAATAGGGCTGTGTACATTCTTAATCCTCTCTTTTGCTGTCATTAAGTTGAGAATATAAAAATAAATAATCAAATGATTGAGGACTGTTGCTGAGTATATTATTTGGAAGAATTATTGGAGCAAAATCAGTGTCCCTTCTCTGTTGGAAACAGTGACTTAAATAGAGGGAAAGTGGCAGGCGTCTGGTATTGTTAGGAAGGTGGTGCTCCTGAGCTTGTATAACTGCTGGGTATTTAAAGTTCCCGGTATCCTTGGAAACATACACTGTTTGTGATACCAATTGGTGCTTGTATTTCAGTGATGTCATACAATTTACAGATTCACACAATGGATTTCTTGTTTGTGGACTTACACAGGAGTTCAGATAGTTTTGGAAAAGTAAAGGAATTGAGGCTTAAGAGTGTGTGTGTGAGAAAGAGAAAGGGAGAGAGAGAGTTTTCTTTCAGGCTTTAATTTTACAAATCAGTGACAACTTTACTATCCATTCCATAATCCTTTGAGTTTGGATTCAACTTTTTTGAAAAAGCAAAAAACATCATCCACTAAATTTCTTATTGTTTTACACTCTTGTGATTGCATTTGAGAAGTATATACACATTTTTGTACTAATAAAAACTTATAGAAAAACAGATGAGGATTAATGCTCTTCTCAAGTTTACCCATCATCTATACAGTAGTAAGAGGCTTATAGAGCTGGGAATATTTAAAAGAATTGGTTAGATTAACACGGTGCATTAAAAGGTCTATTTTCTCCCTGTCTGAGTGGTTCAGTTGGTTGGAGCATCGTCCTGTACACTGAAAGGTGGTGAGTTCCATTCCCAGTCAGGGCACATACCCAGGTTCTGGGTTCAATCCCCATTGGGTGTATGGGAGGCAACAGATCAATTTATCTCTCTCTCTCTCTCTCTCTCTCTCTCTCTCTCTCTCTCTCTCTCTCACACACACACACACACACACACACACACAAAATCAGTGAAAAACATATCCTAAGGTGAGGATTTAAAAAGCAAGGTGGGGAGATATGTAGATTCATGGCACAGTGGTGTACTAGAACCTTTTCAATGGTACCAAATGGAAGTTTTCTTTTGTTAGCGCAAACTTGTGTAGTTTGGTGTGTTTTTTAAAAAATATATTTTGATTGATTTTGGAGAGGAAAGAAGAGGGAGAGGGAGATAGAAGCATTAATGATGAGAGAGAATCATTGATTGGCTGCCTCCTGCACCCAGCCTAATGGGGATTGAGCCCACAAGCTGGGCATGTGCCCTGACTGGGGATTGAACCGTGACCTCCTGGATCATAGGTAAACACTCAACCACTGAGCCATTTTGGTTGGGCTAGTTTGGGGTTTTTCCCCGAATATTTCCAAGGAAATATTTATTTACATATATCATATAATCCTGAAGGTCATTCGCAGTTTAAATCTGTTTTTTTTCTCTGACATTTTATTACAGTATTTTTAGCATCAATAGTTTTGGATTGGAATAAGAAATGAATTTGTTATATCAAATGTGTGAAGTAGAAAGAATAATGAGAAGTAACATTTACTGTAGGCTTACAATATGCTAGGTACTCTTCTAAATGCTTGAAATTTTTCTTTTAAACCTCACCACATCTCTGTGAAGTAGAAACGATATTGTTCCTATTATAACGATGAGGAAACTGAAGCACCAAGAGGGTTAAGTATCTTGACTAGAGTTGCACAGCTGGTAAGCAGAAGAGCAGGGATTCCTTTGTAAGCAGTTTGACTCCAGAGTCTGTGCTCTTAACCATCTGACCATGATGCTCAGTTGCCGGGGTCCAGCCCCAGCAGGTCCAGGGGTCCCCAAAGGTGTGGACGGAGTCGGCGAAGAAGGAATGACACAGAGACTTCTCCAGCCAGGTTTGATCGCCAGGTTCTAGTCAGGCTCTCTTGCCAACCTCTGCAGTCAGGTTCAGTCCAGGATCCCCTGCCATGCTCTCTTGCCAGGCTCCGCCTCCAGGCTCCCAGGCCAGTCCCTGTCCAGGATCCTCCGGCATGCTCTCGCCAGCGAAGTTCTTCTGTCTCTAGAGGATGTTCTGTGTAGGTTCTGTGCCTAGGCTCTGTCTCTCTTGGTCCTGTCTTCCAAGCCCTGTGTCCTTAGTTCTGTGTTCTGAGTTCTGTGTTCTAAATTCTGTCTCTTTCTGTCTTGTTACAACTGTATTTATACCAGTTGATTCAATCCTATCAATCTCTATTACAAAGGTTAGGGCGTTTCTTATCTCCATTCCAGGGAGTAAAGATTATGTAGCTTAAGCATGATTGCTCATAGTTAAAGGGATTAATTACCCACCTGGCACTTAGTTGAGGGGTTTTATTCCCTCCCTAACTTCAGGGGAAAATCCCTACCTGGGGATTCAACCTTTCTCGGAGAGGTGACCTTGGTTAAAACACAGCGCCAAGAAGGTGAGCAAACATATTAAGAACTGTATGCCATATATGCCAGGTCCCTTGAAACAGCAAGGATGGACCGGCTCCCGGCAAATTCCCCCTTTTTTATTTTTTAAAAGCAGGCATTAAAAAGAAAAACCTCAAATGCTCTCTTATATCCATTTTAAGAGTAGGATTGGCGCTTTCCGCTATTACCTGAGTCCTGATCTATCATCCCAGGGAGAGCTTGCCAATCCTGCACTTTCCCAGGGTAGAAAGGCTGCAGTGGGGTTAAGGATAAGGCTCCTTGGGCCTACCTTCTCCCATGCCATTACATTTACCTTTCCTTCCTCAGAAAAGCATGGACATACTTCTTGTATAAAACGTTCTGTCTGACTGGGAGTAACCTTAATTCCTCTGCTAGCAAGCACATATGTTAAAAGATCAATACAGAGTCTTTTTTCTTTAGACTCAGTATGGCACATCTTCTTAATCTAAAGATCAATACAGAGTCTTCTTTCTTTGGACTCAGTATGGCACATCTTCTCAATCTAAAGATCAATACAGAGTCTTCTTTCTTTGGACTCAGTATGGCACATCTTGTCAATCTAAGTTCTGTACTATCCACCTTCTTACCCTACTTATCCTCTATAGGGGGGTTTGCAGCACCCTGGTGGAGTCCTATCCGTCCCAAATGTGGGGGTTCTCAATGGGGGGGCTTACCTATGGGAATCCTTTTCCAGGGGTTCCCAAAGGTGTGGACGGAGTTGGCGAAGACTATCCACCCTTTTCCTATGGTGGAGTCCTATCCGTCCTGAGTGCGGGGCGCTTACCTAGGGGTCCCTGTTCGGGCGCCATATGCCGGGGTCCAGCCCCAGCAGGTCCAGGGGTCCCCAAAGGTGTGGACGGAGTCGGCGAAGAAGGAATGACACAGAGACTTCTCCAGCCAGGTTTGATCGCCAGGTTCTAGTCAGGCTCTCTTGCCAACCTCTGCAGTCAGGTTCAGTCCAGGATCCCCTGCCATGCTCTCTTGCCAGGCTCCGCCTCCAGGCTCCCAGGCCAGTCCCTGTCCAGGATCCTCCGGCATGCTCTCGCCAGCGAAGTTCTTCTGTCTCTAGAGGATGTTCTGTGTAGGTTCTGTGCCTAGGCTCTGTCTCTCTTGGTCCTGTCTTCCAAGCCCTGTGTCCTTAGTTCTGTGTTCTGAGTTCTGTGTTCTAAATTCTGTCTCTTTCTGTCTTGTTACAACTGTATTTATACCAGTTGATTCAATCCTATCAATCTCTATTACAAAGGTTAGGGCGTTTCTTATCTCCATTCCAGGGAGTAAAGATTATGTAGCTTAAGCATGATTGCTCATAGTTAAAGGGATTAATTACCCGCCTGGCACTTAGTTGAGGGGTTTTATTCCCTCCCTAACTTCAGGGGAAAATCCCTACCTGGGGATTCAACCTTTCTCGGAGAGGTGACCTTGGTTAAAACACAGCGCCAAGAAGGTGAGCAAACATATTAAGAACTGTATGCCATATATGCCAGGTCCCTTGAAACAGCAAGGATGGACCGGCTCCCGGCACTCAGTAGCAATGATAATGAGAGCTAACATTTATTGAGCATTTTTCTCTGTGCCAGAAATTGAGAAATTGTTCTCCATTCTCTCACAGTGGTTCTCAACCTTCTGGCCCTTTAAATACAGTTCCTCATATTGTGACCCAACCATAAAATTATTTTCGTTGCTACTTCATAACTGTAATGTTGCTACTGTTATGAATCGTAATGTAAATATCTTATATGCAGGATGGTTTTAGGCGACCCCTGTGAAAGGGTTGTTCGACCAGCAAAGGGGTCGCGACCCACAGGTTGAGAACCGCTGTGTCTAATGTGTTAACTCACTCAAATAACCTAAGTTGGGGACATGGGTTTCATTCTGCTAAACTTCTGTGCTTTGATAGCCTCTTCTCAAAGATCTTTTCAAATAATTCATATTTGCTGAGGATGTAACTGTCATATACAACCACCCTAACTTCCTCAACAGTCATATATTTTCTAATATTCAATGTATTCAGTGTTTAATACACAATTATTATTTAATTTATCTTTAAAAATTAGTACACAGTGTTAAAAATGTATATATTTAAAGTCAGTATTCAGTACTTACACATTTTTAGTCAATATTCAATTGGATTAGGCATGGGTGAATACCATTTTTCATTTCCTTTCTTTCTGTGTTATTATTATTTGGTTAAGAATTGCCTTATTTCTTAATTTGTACCTATTACTTATTCCTCTATTCTTGTGGAGTTTTGTCAATCTCTCTTTTTCTGTTTCTCTCTGTCAGAATTTCTCTCTCCTATATGTGTGTGTGTGTGTGTGTGTGTGTGTGTGTGTGTGTGTGTATTATCTTTACTGTAGTATTGGGGTTTTGAGATGGAGTAAAATTATATATGTTCAGATTGCCATGTGTGTGTGTGTGTGTATTATCTTTACTGTAGCATTGGGGTTTTGAGATTTAGTGAAATTATATATGTTCAGATTGCCATTTTAACCTAGTACCTGCCACATATTTTTTAAAATAGAATTTTAGTAAGAAATTTAAGGAGCCCTTGAGGCAATTCTAGGTTCTTCTATAGGTGAGGGTAGAGGTTTGGACCTAGATACACAGATTTAATTACATTCATCGGCTTTTTCCTCAAACCTGATCTTACAGAATTTCTAATCTCAGTAAATGAAACCTCCATCCGTCTCTCAACAAAAATGCAAATCAGTGGTGTCACTTCTCTGTGTAAACCCTTCAGGGGCTTCCTTTCCTTCCTAGGATCAAGATCAACTTTTTTTAACCTTGTTTATAGGTTTCTGCTGATCTTGGCCCAGACTGTTTCACCAGCCTCCTATCTCCACACTTAACCTCCTTGCTCCCTATGCATCAGCCAGAGGGGCCTCCTTTTCAGATTGTTGGAGAAGTAGAACCACTTTCTTCCTCAAGGGCTTTTGGACCTGTGATTTGATTTGCCTGAAATGTTAATACAGTTGCCCCTCATTTTCCACAGGGGATTGGTTCCCTGACCCTCTGCAGATACCAATATCCCTGGATGCTCAAGTTCTTTATATAAAACTAGAGGCCCAGTGCACAAAATTTGTGCATGGGTAGGGTCCCTAGGCCTGGCCAGTGATCAGGGTCGATCGGGGCCTTCTGGCTTCTGGCCAGGGCCTTCCTGCTGGCTGCCAGCTGGGGCCTCTCTTCCCTAGCTGCTGACTGCCAGCCGGGGCCTGCCTTCATTCCGTGCCGCCCCCTGGTGGCCAGCATATGTCCTAGCAAGCAATTGAACACCCGGTCTCCCGGTCAAACTCCCGAGGGGACACTTTGCATGTTAGCCTTTTATATATATAGATGACATAGTATTTGCACATATCCTACACACATCCTCCTATATACTTTAAATAATCTTTAGATTACTTATGATACCTAATACAATGTAAATGCTATGTAATAGTGTGTGTCATTCATCTGAGAATATGGAGTAGATACCATCCTGTAGCATTTCTTTTCTCAGCAGGATTGTGTTCCGTGATCATGTTGTTTAAAGGTCTCATGTAATCTGAATATCTTTTAAGATAATGGGAAAGCTCATGAAATTCATATGGAATTGCTTAGGGAATAATGACAAGAAAAATACCTGTACATGTTCACTACAGATGAAGCCATCGTAGGCCGAACTACAAACTACACATCAGCAACACATTTTTTTCTAATACCTTCATTTGCTGTTGGTTTAATCCATGGAAGCAGAGGGGATCATCTGTACTTATATTCTCCTCCACCTACTGCTCCCAAACCAAGTCCATTGTTCTTTTTATATGCTCCCACAGCACTCTGTACTGCATCTTTATAATAATTGCTTAAATTAAGGGTATACTAATTGTGCAGTATTTGACCTCTCTTCTAAATTTAAGTTTCATTAGTTCAGTGACTAGGTCTGTCTTGTTCACTGTTATATTCCCAGGCTTGAATTCCTAGTAAATAAATACTTACAGAATTTAAAACACAACAAGAAGTTATATTAATATGCTAGAAAAAACACACCTACATTGTATATCAAATAACCAAGTTCAAAGATAACTGAACTAGGTGTGTCATTTTTGAGCAAGTAATTTTATGTCTATGATCCTCATTTTATTAATCTATGAATTGAGGGAATGTGATTTATTGACCTTGAAGATATCTTTGAACTCTGATTTGTTTCCTAAAGGATCTCTCTCTTCCTCTTCTGTGCATTTTTTCCCTGTTGACCTTTATTTCTGTTTGTTCTCCTACTTGATACTCATCGTTATTTGTTTTTCTAGATTCATCTCTCTTTACTGTCTGTAATGTGCATGTATTCTTTGATATCTGAATTCTCAACATCTAAATATTTGCCATAGTGACTTGGAAATGTTTAACCTAAAATTGACTCTCCAAATTAAAATATTGTTCTGGCCCAAAACATTAAGTTGCACATTAACCTAGGCGAGAGAATATGGAGTAGACTGTTTCTTATATCATTTGTTTTCCCAATGGGATGTGTTTTGTAATTATGTTGTTTAAAGGTTTTATGAAATCTGAATATCTTTTAAGGTAATGGAATGCTTGTGAAAAGTAAGTGAGCCTAGGAAGATTAGAAAAGCTCTTAGGTTAGAAGAAAAGATAGAAATGATAGAGATTAATGAGAGATAAGACAAAACAAAAATGACATAAAAACTTGCTTCTGCATGAGTCCCCATGTACTATGATTTTTACTTTATTTGTGGGGAAAATAAAATTATGAGAATGTTATTAGTTTAGAAATCCTTGTTAATTTTATTTTATTGTGCTATTTGCATCATTATAAATTACTAACAGATTATTGTTTATGTACCTTACAGTACATGTTTGCAGTATACAGAAAATGGAAATTGTATCTGATACTCTATTATGTACAAATGTACCCACTAACAAGTTAATTGAATATAAATGATTTTGTATGCTTATTTTTAAATATGAAATTTTTGGTGGATTGTATATATGGTTATGATTTTAAGGATACTTAACAGTATTTGGGGAAATTAATTGGGAGTTTTAAATGTGTTTGAACTACATTATTCTTTGTCCACTTAAAATCAGAAATGGCTCCTGTTACATGAAAATTTGCCATCCAACACATTTTCAGGAATGAATTAGATTTGTGTAAGAGGGATGTCTGTTCCACTTGTGTTGGTTGTATTGAAGAAAAAAGCTAAGTGCTTGCTTTTACTGCTTTATAGTCTCATATTGTAGGTGTTCATTCTCTTCTACTCATTTGAGGTCAGTGGTTTAAGTTTTATGCAGTCTGCCTCCTTCTGTTCTTTTAGATAGATACTTTCACAGTATGGGCTGTATAACCAATCGCTAAAACCTCAGAAACTGATCTCTCAAAAGTGGTAAACTATTTATGCTTTTCCCCCTTCTCCATTAAGAATCACATTCCTTTAAAAGCTCTAATTCTTTCCCCACAGCAGCTGTTTCTAAAGGAAAGTGATGATATTCAGTTCAAAAAGAGGCAAGCGTGGGGGTATATTAATATAGGAAGAGGTACTAAATATAACAAAAGGAATGAGTATTAAATGGTGTTTGAGATGAATTCTTAGTCTAGTTCATTTTTCTACCTATAACAGGAACATGAGACATGAAAAGGATCTGAAGTATAGATCATTTATGCAATACAAAGGTTATGTTTTAAGGGCCAGACTAGTATTTTTCTTAACACTTTTCTTAAATTTGCACCATACTTGACTGTTTAAGAAAACAGAAGTGCATATAGACCTTTGTTTCCTTTTAAAGATTAATATATAAATGAATTATTTTATTTTGAGTATTTTACATTTTTCTGGTTGGGTTGCAGTATGAACTACAGATGTGAGGGATCAATTCGGATTGAAGAGCAGGCTATGATTGACTGTCATTTGTCATTTATTTATTAAAAATATATTTTTAATGATTTCAGAAAGGAAGGGAGAGGGAAAGAGATAGAAACATCAATGATGAGAGAGAATCATTGATTGGCTGCCTCCTGTATGCCCTCTACTGTGGTTCAAGCCTGCAACCCAGGCATGTGCCCTGACTTCCTGGTTCATATGTTGAGCCACTGAGCCACACTATCTTGGGCACCATCTGCCATTTTAAAAAAATATATATTTTATTGATTTTTTACAGAGAGGAAGGGAGAGGGATAGAGAGTTAGAAACACCGATGAGAGAGAAACATCGATCAGCTGCCTCCTGCACACCTCCCACTGGGAATGTGCCCGCAACCAAGGTACAACCATCTGCCTTCTTGATGCTGACCATCATTCATAATATTCCATTCAGTTACCTAATCTGTATAATTGTTTAAGCAGTGCTTGGCTCAGTGTGGGAATTATGGGACTTATGCCTTTTTGCATGTCTCAGAAGTGGAAGAAAGTATATGATCTGCTTTTCCTGCCATTTCATGGCACGTGTGATCAGGTGTAGTGCAAACTATGTACTTGTGACGTGGTAGGAAGAAGCAAATCGAAACATTGTAGGAAGTGTGTCCCATCCTAGCCATTTTCTTAAAAGATTACTTAGGTAATCTTAGTATTTGGGTAATAGCATCAAACTACTGTTTATCAAGTACTTGATTGCTATAAATAAGTCACATTTTCAAGGAACTTAGTACATTGTTCTCAAATAACTTAATTGTGGCCTGTGATGAAACAGAGTTAGAACCCCCATGCTTAGGTATCAGTGCTGCTGAGACTGGGTGGGAGGCAGCAGAGGGACTCTTTTGCAAACTTTAGACAAAGGGAAATTATTCACCAGAAAGAAATGTCACATGTTATCTCCTACCTGCCCTCTTTTACTCTTAGAAAGAAAGGGTGATGGTAAGCATAGGGGATTTACTGACTAGACACCAATGTTTCAGTTGCTTAGAAATTAAGCCTATAGTTGAAGAAAAACTAAAATGGTTACCTAAGGTTAAGATACATAATACAAATTTTTAACAAATAGTTGTGGTCTCATAGTGAATTTATGATAAGGATTAAAACATATATTTTCATAAAGGGAAACATTTCTGAACTATGATTTTATAAAACATAGAATCATTTATTACTCAGTACCCTTATTATTCACCAGGGTTAGTGTGACCGTATTTAAATCTACTGGGCCACTGATTCATGTGCACTGACATTTTAACATAATATGGAGGTGGGGAGGTAATGAGGCATAAAATAAATGAAATTAAACTTCATTTTAATACCTTGATGGATTTGTGTTTTTTTCCCTATACTTTAAGAATGCAATAGAATGACTTAAAGTTTATTATATTGATGGGAAGTAATTAATAGCATCTGGTCTAGGCCTAGGGCAGACAGCATTAACACATTTACAAAATATTAAGAGAAAATAGTCCTTTGTGTACTTAGGGAAATTGATGTGTTATAGTACTATAGCTATGTTTTAAAGTTATTTATATGTATTTTTACTTCTATAAGATATTAGTGATTCTAATTCTGAAATTTTATAAAGAAACTAGAGGCCTGGTGCATGAAATTCAGGTACAGGTAGGGTCCCTAGGCCCGGGTGGCGATCAGGGCCCATCAGGTTCCCCGCCTCCCTGCCTCCCCACCTCCTCCTTTCCTTGCTCCCTCAGTGCCCCCCCCCCCCCCCGGTTGCCTGCTATGTTCTGTGCTTCCCCCCTGGTGGTCAGCACATGTCATAGCGAGTGATCAAACTCCCGTTCTCCTGGTCAAACTCCCGAGGGGACACTTTGCATATTAGCCTTTTATATACAGATGCTTGTATTTGATTTTGAGTTCTAACCAAATTCAGAGCCCAAACAATTCTGATCATTGAAATTTGAATGTTGGGAAGAACTTGCTATTTCTAAACCAAGTGAGTTCTGGTATGGAAATAAACACACACACACACACACCCCTTTCTACAAAGGTTCAGACCCATGCAGTTTACAATTACTTGTTAGAAATGTGTTTCTTTTTTAATGTATTAAAATCTCCTTGATACAGATAGATTTCCCAAAACTGTGTCTTTGTGTTTTTTTAGGTGGTACTAAGAATCAATGAAAGGCTGTTGAGACTGAATGAAACATTAGCGTTTGTGTTTTAGCTGGAGGAATGAATTTCTCTATAGAATCCTCTGTAAAACTTGTTTTGAATGGCAGTAAATAGGTTTGGGATTTTAAGAATTGCTTTTAACTTATGTTGAATTTTTTTTAAAAATGTGGCTTGTAAATAATGCGATTCAAAAGCAACACAGATGAATTTCTAAGGAGCTGAAAGACACAAAAACAAAATTTCCCACAGCAATTTTTTTCTTTGACATTCTCCATATTCGGGTCATAGACTTAGTCTTTTCCACTCTATGCCTATTTCTGCTTCTAATTGGATCCCTTTTTTATTCTCCTATTGTAAGTCTTTTGAGATACTTTCTAAGTCTGGAAGAGACAAGATGCTAACCTTCTAAGAGGGAAGTTAATTTGTGGATATTTATAGATATGCCTAATGGAATTTCCAGTGAGTCTTTAAGAGAATTACTCCAGATGACACAGGGACATTCAGTGCTGATACTAATTTATATTTTGTCAGGAAACCCACATTATGCTGTAAATATAGTATTCTATATTCTAATTTTTATGGACAGGATCTGTCAATATTTTCTTGCTTACTAGAGATCATAAGATTACTGCTCAAATTAAATTAGAGTGGGCAGTTTAGGTCACCCATGGTTAACTTACATAAGAAGGTTAGTCATTTGAATGAAAACTTGTCTGGGCCACAAAACCACCACATTTCCACATAAAGTAGGTGTATCCTTTCTGTTGAGGTGGTCTTGGTATTTGCTCTAAAAATAGGCCTACATTGTGGTAAAAATCTAATCCATTTGTTTATCCAAATCACATTAAGAAAATCAGCTTTTTAAAAATAAGTTTTTGTTGATTTCAGAGAGAGGAAGGGAGAGGGAGAGATAGAAACATAAATGAGAGAATCATTGATTGGCTACCTCTTGCATGACTCCTACTGGGGATCGAGCCCAAACCCAGACATGTTCCCTGACTGGGAATCAAACTGTAACCTCCTAGTTCAGTGATGGCGAACCTTTTGAGCTCGGCGTGTCAGCATTTTGAAAAATCCTAACTTATCTCTGGTGTCATGTCACATACAGAAATTTTTTGGTATTTGCAACCATAGTAAAACAAAGACATATTTTTGATATTTATTTTATATATTTAAATGCCATTTAACAAAGAAAAATCAACCAAAAAAATGAGTTTGCATGTCACCTCTAGCACGCGTGTCATAGGTTCACCATCACTGTCCTAGTTCATAGGTGGACACTCAACCACTGAGCCACTCCGGCCAGGCAAGAAAATCAGCTTTGATATGACTTTTAATTATAGGCAAGAATCTCCTATCATGTCAAAAAGGATTAAGAGTCAATTCCTTTGAAGCTTTTTGTGATAATTTTAGGAAATTCTAAAGTATAAAGAAAACTTTAAAATAATTTAAGATGCTTGGAATACAAGGAGCGAGTTGAGGGTGGAGTTGGTGTGGTATAGAGAAGCTGTAGATATAGCGAATCCCACTCTGCACAGTGCAGAAGAGATTAGAAGAAGCTGGAAAATAGGGGGAAACTGTTGGTGAACTTGCCCAGCCACGTCCTAGTAACATTATTAGTTCTTTGATTTTGAAATTGTTTTTGAGGGTAGTTGATAAGCTCCCCAAAACATGTAGAGCAACACATTTTAGAGAGAATAGGCAATTAAGTCCAAAGGAACTTTGAAGATAATAATGGACACAATAAGGGGCCTTAAGAAGATAGACATATACCTAAACTACCCTAATTACTGACTTGTTACTTTCTATACAACTCAGGTTATAGTTATGCATATTTGAGTAATTATAGTATAGGATATCATTTTAACTTTCTTGCAGTTAGTCAATACCAGTAATACCATTCTGTGTCTTATTTAATGGATCTAATGTGTTCTTATGATTAAGATACAAGGTTTACAACAGCCCAAAGAGTGAATAGTTTACATCAAAGAATTTTAAAGTGACAAAGTAATAGTAACCACTTGGTATTTTATAGGGAAATGAGACATTTACAAGAGTGGAGATATTTAGCTTTGACATTGTATACCCTCATCTCTAAGAGATGATGTTAACATGTTTAGATCTTTCCTTGAGTAAATTGCTTCCTATGATTTTAAGGTATTACTGGCCTCTAGTGGTAATATGCTATAGTTTAAACCAGTGGTTCCCAAACTTATTTGGCTTACGGCCCCCTTTCCAGAAAAAATATTACTCAGCGCCCCCTGGAAATTAATTTTTTAAAAATTTCAATAGCAAACAGAAAGATATATGTATTAATGTTTCTACCTTTTTCGTAAAATATAGTAAAGAAAGGTGTAAATTAGAAATATTGAAGTTTGAAATTATGAAACTATTTATTGAGCTCAGAATAGAAAGGTAATACAAAAAAAGTTAAAACAAATGCACCTGTGGCCATCACCGCCCCCCTGGATCGCTGCAGCACCCACCAGGGGGCGGTAGCGCCCACTTTGGGAATCACTGGTTTAAACGTTCTTAATTCTTATGAGTAACTAGAAAGAAAGCCTTTTTGAAGGTCTAAGCTGCCAATAAATTCACTTTCTCAGTTCTAGGTCAACAGTACTCTCAAAATGTGCAAGCAGCAGCATCTTCCTCTTAACGACCAGGGCCTCTCTATCTTTTGTTCTTGTCTCTGAGTCACCTTTTCCTCTTGATTTTGAATGATACTGGTTTAGCTCTGAAGTGACCTTTCATTATTTTAGGGCATATGCAGTAGTGATTACTGTGTCAAGTTTGTGCTTATGATTATAGAGTGTTTCAGCCCTCTTTTCTGCAGACTATAGACCAGTTTTCACTTCTCTTTGTTAACAGCTTTTCTTTTCTTTTTTTTAAGAACAGTTTTTATTTTCTTAAGAGAAAGTTAAGATTTTAGTTTACCACTGAGATTCATGTTTAGAGTCATCTCTAATTTGATTTTGAAGAATGTTACATTTGAAATACTAGTTTGCTAAGCAGGATAATGATTTGTCATTTTTGTTTTTTATATTTGTTACCCAGATGTGAAAGGGCCACCTACGCATCGTCTGTCTTGTGGCCAGTCACCCTACACTGATACCACAACATGGGAGCGGAAGTACTGCATCCTCACAGACAGCCAGTTGGTGTTGCTCAACAAGGAGAAGGAGGTGAGAAGGGTATTATTAAGAAAAGCTACTTCCCTTTTCTGACCAAATTCCTGATATAATATAGTTTTTATTTGCATTTATGAAAATGAAGGCTTTATGAATGATAAACTATAACATGGCAGTTGCTGTAGCTCTACACAAAAGAACACAGTATAAAAATGGCCAGCAAGAGGACGCAAGGGAAAATAAACACTCTAACTCTCTTCTCCTGACTTCTGACTTCTTGTCAGTGTTACTTGCTGGCCAAACCTAACTTGAAGTCAGAGGAAAAGATTACTCTTGATGTGTTCTGTAGAGGTTTGCTTCCTGAAACACACAGCAAGGTAGAGAAGGGCAGAGAATAGATCTGGAGAGGCAGACAGAATGTAATTAGTGCTATTCTAGGTGAACTTTCTGTCCCTCTAAATAAAAAATAAAAAACAACAGCAGAACCCCTTGAACTTACCATATACTATGACTACTTTGTTTATCAAATTGTTCAGTGTACAAATCCTCCCACATCCAAATAATTCATTTTCTTATTGGTGATTTATCACATGATGCCATTCTGATTTAGTAGGACCATTAGGGCATCCTATTCCCATCCTCCACAACATAAAAAAATAATGAATATGATCTTGGCAAAGGGATAATGGAAGGGAAGGAGAAGACAAGATCTGATTCAATGAAAGAGAAAGATTAATTGCCATATGTGTGTGTGTGTGTGTGTGTGTGTGTGTGTATAGCTATGGGTAGAGTATCGATATAATAAGTAAAATAATACTTTAATATAAAATTTTATTTTATTAAAATAATTTTTCAAGGGTCCTTTTCTTGAGCAATCTAGTATATGTGGACTGTGTTTATGATAAGTAGACAAATAATAAAAATTGGTAGAGTGAATATTAGTAGAGAAGATTTTTAGTTACCAATTTGAATAAACAGATCATTCAAAATGCACATTTTAATCAACATACTCTGTCTTCAGTTTTTTTAAAATCACAGTTATGAACAGATCATTTGTCATCTTTATGCCCTTCCTTACATTTTATTCAGTTTAGTACTGTAAGAAATGTAATAGCCTAAGGATAGAAAGCATAAACATGCCTTATCTAGAACCAAGATATAACCCACTGATTAGATATTACTGATCATTTAAATACTCCAGGCCTGGGTCCTCTTTTGTCTCATAAAATAACTGTCCATGATGAAAAATTTCCAAAAAACAGTATCTTAGGTACTTTATGCCTGTTCATGCCAGTCATCATGAGCAACCCTAGATGCCTGGGAACTCATCATCTCCCACACTCTCTTTTTGGCTCTGTAAACCTCCTTTTCTGTCTCTGCCATTCAGTCATTCTTCCCTACCTCTTGAAACCCCTTCACTCTGCCCTCTGCAACTTATGGTCCGTCAGCAGCAAACTCAGCCATTCTTCCACCTCTTCCTGAAGGAGTCCCTTAATTTTTGGTCTCATGAGAATCTGTATCTTCCCTGAGGACACTGTCTTCTGTGAGGTCCTGTCAAGTGTTGGCTGTTTTTCTCCCATAGCCCTCAGACCATGCTGCCTATAGTAGTTGTCCTTCTCCTCCCATGGCTGCTTCCTGTCTGACCTCTCCCCAACCCCTTTACACCTGGTCTGCCCCTCACACCTCTGATATCCTTTATTCCCTCTTCACCTGGCCTGAATATTATGGTCAATCATTGTCATTGCTCCCTTGCACACTATTCCCTTGCCCTTCTCTTGCATCATCATTCTCACTTGACAGTGAGACAGCTCACTTAAATACTGCTCCTCATCTTCCCTGCCTGCTTCCATGCAGCATAATGTGTCTGGAGAAAATCACTCCACCATACTGATGGTCTTTAAACTAATGACTGCAAGCCTCATGTGGGCCCCTAATGTTGCTTGGCAATTACAAAACATTTTTCTAGTCCAATTATTATGCAGCTCTTCTGGACGACCAATTTATGTGTGGTGAAGGACCAGTTTTTTCTCCCACATCATTGTGAACAGTAAAATACAATAAAATGAAATTTTAAAAAAGACAAAAATACAAACCCAAAATTTTTATTAGATTTAACAAAAATAAAATTACAATTAAAAGAATATACAGAGTGATCATAACATAGGAAAAGAAGAAATAAAATTACAAAACTTACACATGTTCCTGGAAAGTGTGTTGTACAATGAGACAAATCCACTGATCTCAACTTCTGTTCTGTTACATTGTTTATTAGTAACAAACAATTTGTAGAGCTGCACGTTGGACCACACTTTGCGTAGCACAATCCAAAGTGATTTCCAAGATTTTTTTTACATCTCTTCCTCTTTTCTTAAAAATCCTTTCTCTATTACCCTCCCTTACAGTTGACTACTTTGCTTCTTTCTTCACTGAGAAGATTCAAGCACTCAGAAGCGAACTTCTGCATACTCCGTTACTGCATCCACCAGGACCTGTTACCTATACCCTGACTTCCCTCCTTTCACTATGGTTCAGCTGACCATAATTCGACAATCCATCCCTGCATGGGTGCCCATTCTAAGGATGTAGCACTAGCAATTCTCCCCCACCCCTTTAGTTTTTCAATTTTTTGCTGTCCACTAGCTCATCCCCACGAGCATGCTATTATTTCTCCTATCTTAAAAGAAAAAATAAGCTGATATCAACCTCACTTCTGCATCCAGTTACCATCCTTTTCTGCTTCCCTTAATAGCAAAAATTCTCAAAACTTGTAAGCTCACTGTCTCTAATTCCTCTTCTCTTGTTCTCGCTTAAACTACTCTGATCAGACTGTTACCCATAGTACTCTGCCAAAATTAATCTTGTTAAATTCACTGGTGACCTCCAAATTACTGAATTCAGTGGTCAGTTCTCATCTGACTTAATTTGTCCGTGGCATTTAATGCAGTTGATGGCTCATTTCTTCTTCTAGAACAACTCTCTTCCCTTGGCTTCCCTGACACTGAGCTCTCTGTTTTCTTCTGGCCTCTCTGGCAATTCCTTCTAAGTCATCTTTGCAGATTTCTTTTCTCTCCAAATCTTTACAGGGGAGTGCCAGTCCGTGGACATCACTTCCTAGGACTCTTATTCAATCTTATGACCTTAAACACCCTCTAATGCTGATGATTCCTAATTTTATGTCTTAAGCCTACACATCTCTGTTCTCTATCTAGACTCACATATCCATCTGCTCATTACACATCTCTACTTGGATAGTAATAGTCATCTTCAACAAGCCCCACACTGATCCCCTAGTCTTCTGAAGCCTTCCAGAGACCTTCTCCTTTTTCATTAATGACAGCTCCATCCTTCCCAGTTCCAAAGGCTCACTGTGATCCAGACACTCTGGCTTCGGCACTGTCCTTGAGCACATCAGACATGTTCCTGCCTCAAAGCCTTAGCCTTGGCTTTTCCTTTAAGATATTTGAATGATTTACTTTCTCACCTCCTTGAACTCTTTGCTTAGATATCACCTGCTTAATATAGGCCCACCTATTTAACATTGCCACCCCTGCCCTGGCTGGGTAGCTCAGTTGGTTAGAGCATCATCCTGATATGCCAAGGTTGCTGGTTCGATCCCCGGTCAGGGCACATACAAGAAGCAACCGATGAATTCATAAATTAGTGGAACAGATAGATGTTTCTCCCTCTCAGTCTCTTTCTGCCTCTCTTTCTCCCTTCCTTCCCCCCCGCCTCAAGTCAATCAATCAAATAAATAAATAAATTGCAACCCCTCCTGTATCTCCATCCAGAACATCTGATCTAATTATGTGGCTCTAATTTTATTTTGTCCCAGAGCATTTGCCACTTTCTAAAATGCTATCGAATTTATTTGTTTATTGTCTTTCTTCCACTACTGGAATGTAGGCTTTAGGGCAAGGATTTTTTTCTGTTTTGTTCAATGTTGTATCCCTCAGTGCTTACTTAGGACAGTTCTTGATACATAAGTAAATTCTCAATAAATATTTGTTTAACAAATTTTGAAAAAGCCAAATTACAAATTTGATTCCTAAAGATCCATTTGCTTAATATTAGTGTGAGAGGGAGATGCACCTGTCCTTTTATCTTTTCTTTTTGTGTGATAAATTTTTCCAGAGCATGAGTCTTAATTCCATGTTTTCTCCCTAAAACTAGATAATAAAAGAGGATAAAAATAATCCATAAAATGCTTTTCTATTGTTAATATGTGATTCCATCTGTATTTATTGAACATGTATTATGTGTGCAGTATTGTGATTGCTAAGATACAGGTTTGGGGGACATATTATGGTAAATTAAAAGTTATAACCATTTGGAACTCCATGCAGGTAGTGTTTGCACAACCTTGTGAATGTACTAAATGTCACTGAGTTAATTCACTTTAAAATGGTTAATTTTAAGTTAAATGAATTTCACCTCAGTAAATTATTTTTTCTTAAGATTATAATATAATCACAAGGAAAGATTAACTGAGATATTGCCTGGAGTGGGTTATGGTGTGAACTGGAGAATGCCAAAAAAGGTTTTACAGAGAAATCTGTGATTAGGTCATGTCCAGGGACAAATAGAAGCTCACCTGGAGGAAAAGAAGGGAAGGATATTTCATGTATAAGGAGACAGATCAGGAAACATCTCTCTCTTTGGTAAATTGCAAAATGCTCAGGATCCTTGGAATACAGCTTGAAGAAAAGTGATGACTGTCAGGAATCAAATGAGAAAGTGCCTTGAAGGCCATGCTAAGGAATTTGGACTTAATTCTGGAAATGATTTGGACCATGGAAAGGTATTTGAACAGGTCAGTGACATCATCAGATTTGATTCTTAGAACTGTTAATCCTGTGGAAAATTGAGTGAATGTAACTAGAAGAAAATAGAAAGTTAGGTTACTGTAGTAGACCAGGTAAGGGATGAGCAGTTCCTGAAATAGTTTGCAAAAATAGTTAATGTCTGAGACAGATATGTTCTACCATTATTAAGTTGGAAAAACTGAATTAAGTCTCTAGGATAAGAAAATGTTAAGCCATTGCTGTACCTACTACATAAATGATAAATTTAATATTCTGTTAATTTCATTACAAGAAATGATTAGAAATCTATTATGTGTGTGTGTGTGTGTGTGTGTGTGTGTGTGTGTGTGTGTGTGTGTGCTGTCACTCTCTATCTCTCAGCCACACTATCAGCAGGAGTATAACTCTCACCCTCAGAAGTTTTCATGAACAAGTTAGAATTTCTTGAAACAAGGAATTTAAGGAATTTCCTGTTAAAATTATCTAAAAAGACTGTTTTAAACCTTAACGAATCATGGGGGTGTTTATTGCTGTGCTACAGAAATCAATTAAGAAGATTCTGTAAGGATTTAAACTGAATCCTTAGCCAGGCACTGCTGGAATGTGGGAGGATTATATTAGTCTAGCATCACTTGTGCATTCAGTGTGTGGGATCTTTTAATGCTCTCTCTTAACTCTGCATGTTTCCTGTCAGAAACAGGAAAAAGTCTGCCTGGGGGGGATGTACATGGGAAGAGTGTTAAATACACTGATTGCCAATTTGGGAATGTAGCAGAAGGGTAGGTCTGGGCAGAATGCTAAAAGAAGAGAAGTCTGCCAGGAGTATCACCTTGAGAAATGACTCACTGGCTTAGTAAATTGCTTCATGTAAATTGTGCCAAATAGGCATTGCTTATGTGTTATGAGATATACTTCTCTGCCTGGATGCCAGGAAAGGCCCCAGCTGGCTTGGCACCAAGCCATTTTAAAGAGGGTGTAGGAGGTCATTTGAATTCCATTTTGCTTGCAAGAGATAAGACCAAGTAAACCAGAGATTAAGGAGTTGAGGGAAATGGTGGAGAAGGCAATCATGAATCCTTATGAGTGCAGCCAGTATAAAAATACAAAAAAAAAAAAAAAAAGGAAAAAAAGAAAGCAAAATTTGTTGAGTTCCTTTGACAATAACGAGTCATTAGGAAGAATTAACATGGCTCCATTTTTCTTCATTCAGACTCTACTTTCTGTATGTGGAATTTTTAAAGCATGATACTAGTGCACCGGCACCGGGGTAATAATAATAATGTAATTTTAAGATAAAAAATTTTTTCTTGCTTTGTTTGGGAAAGCAGTATTTATACTCATATTAATGAAAATAGCAATTAGGCTTTTACACAAACAGCCAAAAACTGGCTGTTACTTATCCTGGGGTAACTACCCATGGCATATTTCATTCAAAACGACTTTCAGATTATTCAGCAGATACATAATGTGTCCCTGTTGGTCATGTGGGAAATTCATGTGTTAGGAGTTATAAAGAATAAGACACAGTTCTCTCCTCTCTCCCCCACATACCAAATTTAGTTTTGGAAATAAGACAAATAATTTTAAAATGGCATTTGAGAAATATCACAAACTGGATAGAATAAAAGAAAGAAATCCATTTATTCTAAAGGACTATAGTCTATGTCATTAAGATGTTGTTGGTAATGGGCAGTTACCAAAGGAAACTTAAGGAAGGAAGGGATTTGATCACAGTTATGAGTATGTTTTAAATATGTTTTTTATTGATTTCAGAGAGAGGAAGGGAAAGGGAAAGGGAGAGAGATATAGAAACATCTATAAGAGATTAAATCATGTATCCACTGCCTCCTGCGTGCCCCCTACTGGGAATCGAGCCCCCAACCCAGGCATGTGCCCTGATCAGGAATCAAACCATGACCTCCTAGTTCATGGGTCAATGCTCAACCACTGAGCCATACCAGCTGGGCTGTATTATGAATATTAATCTATAGGATATATTAGAAGAGGGGGAGATAGGAAGGAGAAAGACCAATTAAGAGACTACCTTTCCTCTGATTTAAAAACTTGAAAGGTTTCCCAGTGCTTCCTGAATTATGCATGGTTTGGTATTAATGCCCTCACAATGTGGTCATAATATATTTTGGTGTTTTACCCCATTTCTCCCCTTGAAGAGACTCTAATTAAATTGGCCTACTCCCTGTTACAAAACAAAATAAAAAAGTTATATGCTTACCAACTTCTTAGCTGATATTATGTATTTTTCCTTTGCCTACAATGGCCAACCTCTCTACCTATTAAATATTCATTCATTCATTTGTGGGTTGGAGCTATTTTAAGATTTGGGGATTGACTGGTAAGATACAGGCAGTTAACTTACATGGAATTAGTTGCACAAAGGAATAATTATAATTCAATGTAGTAAATAGAGTGAAAGAGAAAAATCTGTTATTGGAGGAACCTCAGGAAGGTGTACCTGGACCCTACTCCCTTAAGGAATTGGTAGAAAGGGAAGACTCCTGGAAGAGGCAATGTCTGTACTGCACCTTAGGATGAATAGTTTTACCTGTTAGGTAAAGAATAGAAAAGAAAATGGGGGAAATATTTTAAGCTGAGACAACAGACTAAGCAAAGGCACTACACAATAGGGGCTATATTAGGGAAATGCAAGCAATTTGATGTTCCTAGAACGTAAAGTCTGAAGCTGATACTTTTAGCAGAAGAGTTCTTTTTTTGTAGAAAAGCTTATGAGAAGCCCTGTACAGCAAACGGTTCAGAATTACGCCCTGGCTGAAGCAGAAGGCTGCTTTTACCCATCACATACATCCACTGTATCAGGATACAGTAGACTTGAGTATCACTTAAACATTCTTTAGAGAAAAAATTACAGAGCGTTTTCTTTTGCTAGTTAGCATAAACTAGGTTTCCTTTACTTGACTATTTAATCTGCATATACACAGATTAAAATTGAAGTGATTTTATGTATAATTCTAAACAAAATGAAAGGCAATTTTTAGAAGATATGAGGTATCCTATCTAATAATAGACAAACATGGTAATTAACCATACCTCCGCTACGCTTCCCATTGGCTAATCAGGGTGATATGCAAATTAACTGCCAACCAAGATGGCGACCGGCAGCCACGCAGCTGAAGCAAACATGAGGCTTGGTTGCCCCGGCGATGGAGGAAGCCCCGCAGGGGCCCAGCTCTGAGCTCCGGATGCAACAATGTTGCAATTATAGAAGCTAAACAAACCCCAAGTACCTGCTTTCAGCCAGCCGGGGTCAGAGCTGGAGCCGCAACAAAGTTTCAATTACAGAAGGTAAATAAATCCCAGAATAAAAAGAAAAAAAGGAGAGACTGGGAGCTTCAGTTGCAGGCTTGGCCTGCCTGAAAACAGCCCTCAGCCCCTCATCCAGGCTGGCCAGGCACCCCAGTGGGGACCCCCACCCTAAAGGGGGTGCGGGCAGCCTGAAAACAACCATCAGCCCCTCATCCAGGCTGGCCAGGCATCCCAGTGGGGACCCCCACCCTGAAGGGGGCGCAGGCAGCCTGAAAACAGCCATCATCCCCTCACCCAGCCTGGCCCGGCACCCAAGCGGGACCCCCACCCTGATCCGGGACACCATTCAGGGCAAACCAGGCAGCCCCCACCTGTGCACCAGGCCTCTATCCTATATAGTAAAAGGGTAATATGCAAACTGACCCTAACAGTAGAAGGACTGGGAATGACTGGTCACTATGACACACACTGACCACCAGGGGGCAGACACTCAGTGCAGGAGCTGCCCTCTGGTGGTCTGTGACCTCCCACATGGAGGAGCTCTGCCTGCCAGTATAGCAGTGGTGGCGGGAGCCTCTCCTGCCTCCTCAGCAGTGCTAAGGATGTCTGACTGCAGCTTAGGTCTGCTCCCCGCTGGCAAGTGGACATCCCCCGAGGGCTGCCGGGCTGCCAGAGGGATGTCTGATTGCCATCTTAGGCCCAGTCCCCTGGGGAGCAGGCCTCAGCCAGCAGGTGGTCATCCCCCGAGGGGTCCCAGACTGTGAGAGGGCACAGGCCCGGCTGAGGAACGACCCCCCCCACCCCCCCGAGTGCACAAATTTTTGTGCACCAGGCCTCTAGTATGTATATAAATAGTATTTTCTAAGTAGCTTAATTTATTTGTTCATGTTGCTCCTCCGTTGTCATGGATGGTTTGGAACTAACCATCAGGATTAGAATTCAGAAATTACATTTGACTTTGTTATTAGCACAGCTTAAATACCTGAGAAGCCATTTACTCCTTACTGTGTTCCATTTGCCTCATCTGCAATAGAATGAATTAAAGCGCTTGATTTTATTTTTTTCCTGAGGAAAAATTGGACTCAGGGCACAGTACAAGGCCAAAGAGGTTAAAAAGAATTCCTCTCATGTTATAGAATCTGGAAGATACACAAATTTTAAAGACTAATTCAGTATAAACAATAAATGTGTACTAGTAAATGTTCTGGCTGGTGTGGCTCACTTGATTGGGTGGTGTCCTATGCACCAAAGGTTGCAAGTTCATTTCCTGGTCAGAGTAATGTCCAGGTTGTGGGCTCCATCCCTGGTAGCAGGCGTACTGCAGGTAGCACATCAGTGTTCTGCTCTCACACTGATGTTTTTCTCTCTCTTCCTGTCCCTTCCTCTCTCTCTAAAAATCAATAAAAAATATTAAAAAAATTAAACTAGTAAACTAAATTAGGGCAATTAGAATGGACAACATAGCTTTTCTAAAATTGACTTTCTAAAACTGATTCTTTGATTTGGTACCCCTTTATTTTTTTTAGAATGTGTACAAAGATTGGTGAACTCCAGCTTAGTTTGAAAATACTTGAAATATGAACCCTCGGATTTTCAAGTAGATCAATATCTTGTAAAAATATTGTACATAGGGATCAATCTATAATGTTGTAAAAGATTCATAAGAAGTGCAGGTTTAGAATAAAAGTCAACACTATTCTCCCATATATCCCAAGTGAGAGATAGTATACCCCAATTGTAAGTGATACTTTGAATGAAACTTTTTATTATATTCTAAGTTACAATAGTGGGAAATGAAGAGTCTACACAAAAACTTTGAGAAAATAATTGTGAGTGAAATTTAGGCCCAGATAAGTTTTATATATTTTATGTATCTTCTCCTTAGACATGGTAGAGGCAAAGTATATGATAATAGAAGCCATTTCTTATTTTTTTCCAAATGTGGCCTTTATACATTTTCACAGGAAAGATCATAGGTCATTTCCTCCTATAATATAAAAAATAACTACTACATTTTTTCCTTATAGCTTGAATTTTCATTATTTCAGATAATTGGTGCTTTTAGAATTTTGGGGAAAATGGTTTTTTATTTAGGTTCCTGTTTGTTCAAAGATACAAACTTTCTACTCGTATTTACCCCTATTCCTTTCTACTTTTAAAGCAGGTAGAGGTTACATTTTTGCCTCTTACTAGATGAGAGTTATTTAACCTCTCTGTACTACTCTTTTAATTATTTAAGTAGAGATAATATAATTTTCATCCTGAAAGGGCTGGATGACTTAGATTACCATTTGTAAAGTTTTATATTACAGAGTGCTTTGTAATAGTTCATCTCTTTATTGATGCTATTATTTGGTTTCCCCTTATTTTTTTAGAATGTTACCATTGTTAATTCTTCTTGATTTCTCAGTGTGCAAGTAATGTAGGCATAGTTATAGTAATGAGGAAATGGTAAATTTTTGGTCCTATAAAGATTGTGAAAATTTTCAGTCCATTTTGAAGACATTAGGACTTCGCTCTTCAGATTCTCAGTGGCACAGAGAGAGTTTCCCTTGCTATCACCCGCTTGACCCCAGTCATAGGAGTTGGATTACTGAGGCAAAGTAGAAGACATATACATTCAAGCCTGTGTGTATCCCAGTTTCTCTGGATCAGTTGATGTGATATGTATATACTGAAATCATTTGTAAAAATAAATTATTCCTCATCTTTAAAAGGGGGGTAATAATGGCTCCCTCATAATGTCACTCATGTAAAATCCATACCCCTGCACATAGCAGGAACTCAGTGCTAGTCATTATTATTGAAATGGTTGAAATTTCAACACGAGAGCCATAAGAAATAAGAAACTGTGATTAATTACTGATATATTTTGCCAAACTAAGATGTTACCAATACTATTCTTAATTTTGATAAAGGTTACTAGCAAAATCTCACTGAAAATGTATTTTATTAACTACTAGAGCAGTGATTCATTCTCACCCTTCCTAATGCTGCGACCCTTTAATACAGTTTCTCATGTTGTGGTGACTCCCAAGCATAAAATTATTTTCGTTGCTACTTCATAACTGTAATTTTGTTACTGTTATGAATCGTAATGTAAATATCTGATATGCAGGATGTATTTCATTGTTACAAATTGAACATAATTAAAGCATAGTGATTAATCACAAAAACAGTCTGTAATTATATATGTGTTTTCCAATGGTCTTAGGCGACCCCTGTGAAAGGGTCGTTAGACCCCCCAAAGGGGTCGCAACCCACAGGTTGAGAACCACTGTACTAGAGGCTAGGTGCACGAAATTCGGGCATGGGTAGGGTCCCTAGGCCTGGCCAGTGATCAGGGCTAAACGGGGCCTTCCAGCTGCTGGCTGGGGCCTTCCTTCACTCTGCACTGCTCCCTGGTGGTCAGCACACATCATAGTGAGCTATCGAACTCCCTGTCTCCCGGTCAAACTCCTGAGGGGACACTTTGCATATTTGCCTTTTATATATATACTAGAAACCCGGTGCACGAAATTCGTGCACTTGGGGTCGGGGGGAGGGGGTGGGGGGGTCCTCAGCCCAGCCTGTGCCCTCTCGCAGTCCAGGAGCCTTCGGGGCATGTCTGACTGCTGCTGCCACCACTGCGCTCACCAGCCATGAGCCCAGCTTCTGGCTGAGCAGCACTCCCCCTGTGGGAGCACAGTGACCACCAGGGGGCAGCTCCTGCATTGAGCGTCTGCCCCCTGGTGGTCAGTGCACATCATAGCAACCGGTCGTTCTGCCATTTGGTCGATTTGCATATTAGCCTTTTATCATATAGGATATATATATATATATATATATATATATATATATATATATATATATATGCTTAATTCTAAAATTAAAGAAAAGTTGGGTCATTTTAATACTTTTATCTAGCAAAACCTTCTTTTTAAGAGAATGTTGTAGCTAAATCTTTCTGGTTGACTTTTATTTCCATTTACCTGATTGAGCATTGGGCAGAATTGGAACTTGTGAACCAGTGTCTTATGTAAAAGAATCTTTTATTTGTGTGGGTGTTTTGTTTTGTTTTCTGAACTCCCAAAACACATGCACACCTGGATAAGATTTGTACATACTTCAACTAAGCTAATTTACATACTCACCTTTCCTGATCTTTTGGTTTTCTTTTTAAAGAAAAGCTTCCTGCAAAGGGATTGGTAATACTTTACCATTGTGTATACTTTATTTCTACATTTCTTCTACTTTGCTCTGATGATTACAAACTCCTTTATTAACTGAAAACATTATTCAGTCGGAAAGTTGTTATGGCGAACTCAGTAATAGGTTTCATCTCTTTTTCTTTTGGTTAACTAGATACCCACGGAGGGAGGACAGGAGCAGCAGGCCGATTCCACCAAAGGGAGATGCCTGAGAAGAACTGTCAGTGTCCCTTCCGAGGGTCAGTTTCCTGAGTACCCACCAGAGGGCACCACTAAACTGGGTAAGCGAATAAAAGAAATTGCTAGCTTTTATCTGGTAATTTATGGACTTGTTGAGTGTTACAATAAAACAAAACACCCCGTATTTCCCATTAAGGAAGCACATTGATATGTTAACCAAGAGTTAGAAGTCATTAGAAAGTTTTATTCTTCGTAACCAAGTGGCAGCAAAGTTATTTTACAGAGATGAAATTCATCTAAGCTTCATAAGTTTGCTGTTCAGCCCTAAACAAGTTGGATGGTGTATTGTTTCTGAGTTTATTGCTTGGCTTTAAATTTTGAAAGACCATTAGGTGATCTTGTTGAACTACTGAGATTCACTGGGGAGCCAGTATTGTATGGAAACTTCGTATTGAGTGTTGTGTGTCCTGTTCAAGCTACTGATTCTGTCTTATGTAATGTAATGTCAGATCAGGCTACTATAGCTGAGCTAATTTTACATATCTCATGTAAGTATATTTGGAACTATAGTTAAAGGGTGACAAGAGAGAGAAATAAAAAAAACCCTATGAGTTGTTATACCCTAAAGAAATTGTCAACATCAAAGCAGCTCTTTCCCTGTTTCCTAACAAATATATTGTTTCATATTTTGCATGCTTGCCAATGGATATATAGATATTTAGGTCAGGTAATTTTAAAGGAACATAATTAAGATTAAATAAAATAATGGAAGGATTTGAATAGTAGGAAGTGCTTTATATCATTGATGTTATTATTTGCTTAGTGAAACTAGATATTTAGTCACAGACATTTGCTAGGTAGATAAGTCAGAACTATTTATTGTCTGTATGTTGGTGAGTATGTGTTTTTGAATATCGGTTTAGTTTTTCTTGTTTGTTTCTTCTTCATTTCTCTTCATAATTTAAATGGAACTCAATTCTTGGTCAGAATTTGAATATTTTCTTTTTCTTTTTATCCTATAACAATTGTTGCTTTTCTAGAAATTAGTTAGATTAGCAAACACTTTTATCCAAGGAATCATACTTAGAGAAATCAGATTTTCCTCTCATTTTATTTCCATTGTACTTCTTTAGCATGTGTTGAATCCAGTTTAAGTATTGGTATAAATTGTATTGTAAACCTGTCTGGGTGTAACCATATTGTAGCCTGTTTGTATTTCATGTATGTGTTCTGTGTAACTTGGACTGGCTCAGAGTCACCTTCTTTCAGTTCCTTTGCTATCTAATATTATTCACAGTGTTATGTTGATGACTATCATTGTCACTCTAGAAACTTTTGACAAGCTTTAACCCACAAAGAATATATATTCATAGTCTGAAGAACTGTTAACATTTTAAAGAAGAGAAAACTGTATCGTAAATTGTTAAATATCTCCAATATTCCATGTACTAGTCCCAAAGACAAACTAAGATGAGGTGGCCAAGGTGCTTAGTCCAGAGCCAATCTTCCACTTTCTGTCCTGGACAAGTCTTGATTCATGGCAGACCATGATCATTTTTGGAGTGGATGTCCTAAATTAGCAATGAAAGCTATTGCTCATAAATATTAGAAGGGGAAAGACTACTTTTAGAGCCATTTTTTTTCTTACATGCCAATCTAATGTTGAATTAGATCATTATTCTATTGTTCTATTTTTATCCCCTAGTGATTTGTCTTTAAGCAAAATTTCATGCTGTCAAATATTGAATTGAATAATTGCTGTATATGTAACATTCTATGCCAGTCCCTAAGTGAAAAGAGGTGTAATTTCTGTCATTAGAAGATTCTTACATTATTAGGAAGATAGATTATTGATGACTTTTCACAGCACATGTTATTGTGTTATATTGTGTGGCTTTCATTGATTTTTAATTTTTAAAAAATCCATTTGTTTATGTAGCAAATAGTTATTGAATGACAACTATGTGCCACATGCTGTTCTAAGCACTTTAAGACACAAGAGTGAAAAAAAATATACAAAGCTCTCTCCCCTTGTGAAGCTTACATTCTATTGAGGAATGATAGACAATAAGCAAGAGTAATAAGTGAAATATGTACTGTGCTAGATGGAGATAAGTACAAAGAAAAAAAATAGGAAATAGGAAGCATCAAGGAAGAATAATTTTAGCTAAGCTGACCAAAGAATGCCTCCCTGTTAAGTGACATTTGAGTCAAGACCTGATAAAAGTATGGAAGTCAGGCATGTGGATACCTAGGGGTGAGGATTTGCACCCAGGGGAATAGCAAATATAAAGGAGAAATATGATTGGAATGTTCCAGGAGCAGCATAGATGCCAGGGAGGTTGGAGTGGAATGAACAAGGGGAGAGTAGTAGGAGATGACATCATTGAGCATATCGCAAAGGCCTTGTAGATCATCATGAGGGCTTTGATTCTGTGAGATAGGGAGCCACTGGCTTCTATATTGAGAATAGGGATGCAAGAATGGGAGTTCAGAGACCAATTGGAATGCTGTTGCAATGATCTGGGCCACAATGGTAATAGTGGAAAGGCTGAGAAGTGACTAGATTATGAATACATTCGAAGGTAGAGCCAACAGAATTTGCTTGTTGGATTGGATGTAGGAAGTGAGAAACGAAAAATGAAGAATTTTGGCTAGAGCAGCAAGAATGAAATTGTCGTGTGATTTTTAAAAAATTGTTTTCAATTGAATTTTAGAGAGAGAAGAAGGGAGAGGGAGAGAGAGAGAGAGAGACATCAGTGTCAGAGCAAAACATCTATCGACTGCCTCCTCCTGCATGCCCCCTACCAGGGATTGAGCTCACAACCATGTAACTATGTTTTCCTACATTTATTGACCTAAGTGATAAAAATTTGAGGAAACTTTGAAGAAAATAAATGTTAAAGCACAATATTTTCTCCAAGGCATTTCTAAAATTATAAAGGATAACTTTTATAGGCCAAATTTTTAAAGGATATTCATTATTCAGACCTTAGTTTTTAATTCTGACATTCTTGGTTAAAGTAATCTCAGTTAACTTTATGTATAAACTAATGATGACTCTCTTTATTCCCAAGATATTTATTTATTAGGAGTATCTAGATAATTTATGACATTTTTTCAAGATGCTAAAATCTATGAAAATACTTGGTAGTAATAATATTAAAGGAAGGAGAAATGAGCAATGAAAAGATTTCATATTTCAAGAATTTTTCAAATAATAGAATTAAAAATGCTGATAAATAATGCCTGTGTTTGGTAGCACTCAATATTTAGATTGACTATTAAGTTATATGTATGTGTGTGTGTGTGTGTGTGTATGTGTGTGTGTATATATGTGTGTGTATATATATACACACACATATATATATATACATACACACACACACACACGTTATTCAGTAGAAGAAACTTGTGAACTTTAAGGTAATATATATACAAATGAGCAAAAAATTTATGAAAAAAGTCAGCAGTCTGGTATTTCTAGCTCTGAAAATTAGAACTCAGTGAATAATAGCAGCACTTGGTTTTCTTTGAAATGCCCTAAAAATGTTGTCTTGTTTCTTCCAATAAAATAAACTACTTCACAATTTTCTAAGCAAGCTCATGTTAAGAGAGCTATATAATATCCATCCTTTGTACTTGTATTCCATCATTCCCAGATTTCAGTGATATAGTAGAGGTCCAGTGCACGGATTCGTGTACTGGTGGGGTTCCTCAGCCTGGCCTGCACCCTCTCGTAATCTGGGACCCCTCGGGGGATCAGGCTGAAACCAGCAGCCTGACATCCCCCGAGGGATGTAGTAGTGTGGGAAGCAGCAGGCAGCCGGGGAGGAACCCGAGGTGGGTCAGGCACCGTGCTGCTGTTGCTGCTTGGTACGCCACAGCTGTGCTCGCCAGCTGTGAGCCCCGCATCTGGCGCCCGTTGGTCAGCTGAGGAGCGCTCCTGCTATGGGAGTGCACTGACCACCAGGGGACAGCTCCTGTGTTGAGCTTCTGCCCCCTGGTGGCCAGTGCACGTCATAGCGACGGGTCCAACGTTTGGTTGACCAGTCGCTTAGGGTTTTGTAAAAATAGATGTTATTTTTTTAAAATATTTTTCTTTATTGATTTCAGAGAGGAAGGGAGAAGGAGAGAGAGATAGAAACATCAATGATGAGAGAGAATCATTGATCAGCTGCCTCCCGCACACCCCCCACCGGGGATCAAGCCCGCAACCCAGGCATGTGCCCTCAGTCCACAGGCTGATGCTCTATCCACTGAGCCAAGCCGGCCAGGGCTATAAGTTATTTGAGGAAAGGTCAAATGAGCTCAAGAATTATTAAAATCATTATGGATAATTAAGGTAGAAGCCCTGGATTATTTCACTGAGGCTTTTGGATGGGTGCTTTTGAATTTTCTTAAAAACCATAAGTCAGTATATATTTATTTTTTGAAATCTATAAGATTTATAAGATACATGTGGTAATTCTGCTGATATTAGCCTAGCACAGTGGTCAGCAAACTGCGGCTCGCAAGCCACATGCAGCTCTTTGGCCCCTTGAGTGTGGCCCTTCCACAAAATACCGACTTCTGTGCATGGGCCACGAAGTTTCAATCCCATTGTATGTGCGCGCCCGCAAGTGGTATTTTGTGGAAGAGCCACACTCAAGGGGCCAAAGAGCCCCATGTGGCTCGCGAGCCACAGTTTGCCGGCCACTGGTCTAGCAGAATGAACTTGAGTCTAGGTGAAAATAGCCATGCACAGTCAATTTGCAATAATGTGACACGAGTGCCTAAATCACTGTACTGTGCAGAATCTACACTAATAAAAGAGAAAAATGGTAATTGGCGTACGACGATACCCTTTTCATTGGCTAATCAGGGCTATATGCAAATTAACTGCCAACTAATATTGGCAGTTAACTGCCAACAAGATGGCGGTTAATTTGCATATGTAGACACAATGCAGGGAGGCGAAAGGGAAAGCAGGAAGAAGCACCCTGCCACTGACAGTGATCGGAAACCCAGGGGGGAGCTAAGAGCTGGGGGGCAGGGCAAAGGCGGCCCTGGGGCTGCCTTTGCCCTGCCCCCCAACCATGATCTGAGAATCAGGTGCCTTTTCCGCCCTGGCCAGTGATAGCAGGAAGTAGGGGTGGAGCCAGTGATGGGAGCTGGGCACGGTCAAAGCTGGCAGTCCCAGGAGCTAGGGGTCCCTTGCCTGGGCCTAAAGCGAAGCCCACGATCACGGGGCCGCTGCAGCTGCGGGTCCCCGCTGCCCGAGCTGGACGCCTAGGTCAGAGGCGTTAGGCCTGAGCAGGGGCAGAGCCTGCAACCGCGGGGAGCTGGGGGTCCCCTGCCCAGGCCTGACACCTCTGCCGGAGGCCTCAGGCCTGGTCAAGGGGCTGATCCAGTGATTGGTGATCGGAGGGTGATGAGGGTCAACTCCTCTGGCCGAGGCATCAGGCCTGGGCGGGGGGCTGGGGGTCCCCTGCCCACGCCTGATGCCTGGGCCAGAGGCATCAGGCCTGGGTGGGGGGCAGAGCCAGGGATTGGGGGGATATGATGGTCTCCTTGCCCAGGCCTGAAGCCTGGGTCAGAGGCGTCAGGCTTGCGTGGGGGGTGGAGCAAGCGATCAGAAGGAGATGGGGGTCCCCTGCCCAGGCATGATTCCTGGGCCAGAGGCCTCAGGCCTGGGCGGGGGCCAGAGCCAGTGATCGGAGGGAGATGGGGGTCCCCTGTCCAAGCCTGACACCTCTGGCGGAGGCGTCAGGCCTGGGCAAGGGGCCGATCAGGCGATCGGAGGGTGATGGGGGTCGACCCCTCTGGCCGAGGCATCAGGCCTGGGCAAGGGGCAGAGCCAGCAATCGGAGGGGTCTGGGGGTCCCCTGCCCAGGCCTGATGCCTGGGCCAGAGGCATCAGGCCTGGGCTGGGGGCCGATCCTGCGATTGGAGGGTAATGGGGGTCAACGCCTGAGGGCTCCCAGTATGTGAGAGGGGGCAGCCTGGGCTGAGGGACACTCCCCCCCCCCCCACACACACACCCAGTGCACGAATTTCATGCACCAGGCCCCTAGTTGCACAATAAAAATCACAGGACTTATGGGGGAAAAGGAATTAGGAGCACTATACTCAAAAACATGTAAAGACAGGAACTTAGTAAAAATAATAATACATTTTTACATGTGCTAAATGGTTGAGGAATACATAAATACTACAATAACGATAGCACCTTTACCTTGGAAAGTTATCTAGAAATTTACTTGTGGTAGTGTGCATCAGAGTAGTTTTTAAATTTATTGTGAAGTGATGGAGGGAGGGTTTTTTGGAAATTGAATAGAACATTGTCATAGGAGATGTGTATGGGTGTGGCTCATAGCACAGGTAGTGAAGTGAGGTCACTGGTACATGTTTGAGCTGTGTATGTGAGCCTTTCGTGTATTCATATGTGACTTGGTTCAGCTGGGTGCATTTTTCTTTGTTTACCTGGTGCTTCTCACAGATGAAATCATGATAAAAAAATGTATGTAATTGCAAGTGTTCCCTAATATGTCAGTTGTGGTGGAACATTCACATTTACAAAGCAAGGATTAAAACAGAACTAACCCAACTACCAACCTGATTTAATCAGGTTTGTCCATTTGAAAGAAGCAGCTTGCATTTAATTCCAAAATTACTTTTCAACACACTCTTATATTTCTTTTGGAAATTAGTTATTTGGAACACAAAGCTAGTATGAATAAAATAAAAACTAGTACTTATGTTCTCAAGCTAACTGCTAAAGCCAATTTTTATTTTGCTGTTATGAACTAAATTTAGATTAGCAGTGAGAACATTTCTTTCTGTGAAGAAAGTTCTCAGTTCTAAGTCAAGGTGCCATACCACAGTTCCTTCTAACTTGTGAGTGGGAGTTTGATTCCTGATTTGCTTTGTTGTCTTCCTCCCCATACTCATCCTGACGCAATAGAGTTTGCCCACTTCTGTGAAAGCTGGTTCAAGGCAGTGCTGCCCCTCTGGTTGTGCAGATTATGCGTTGCCCAACAACTAGGGGTGCCTGTCATTTGTCTTCATTGATTTGTAGTTATTTAATAAAATTTCCAACAGATGGCAGCAAAGTGTCTTAAATAATGGATTCCTTTCTGATTCATGTAAGTCATTTGTAAGGGTTACTGTTTGAGTTTCAGTGAAGCCAGAAGACCTGGGGAAAGAGAAACCATGAAGGAAGTCAATGTTTCTGTGGGTGAGCTATATGCTAGGTTTATAAAGCTGTGTCATATGCCTTAATATTTGTTAGTCTAACTGTTTAAAAAAATTTTTTTTTTATTGATTTCAGAGAGGAAGAGAGAAAGGGGAGAGAGAGAAAAACATCAATGATGAGAGAGAATCATTGATTGGCTGCCTCCTGCACGCCCCACACTGGGGATCGAGCCCACAACCCAGGCATGTACCCTTGACTGGAATAAAATCTGGGACCCTTCAGTCTGCAGGCTGATGCTCTATCCACTGAGCCAAACTGACTAGGGCTAACTAACTTTTTTAAAATAAAAAGATAAAGTATGTTCTATCCTTCAACCACAACTATATTTTTCTACAGTCAAGGCCTGGAGAGAATTTCCAAATTTGGCATCACATCATGAGAGACCCACAGACATGCATGTGGACAGCCAGCCTATACAGTCAAGTTCTGTGGGGATCGGTGCCCAGGAGCACCAAAGTCAAGCCCTATAAAATGTGATGCCTGACCAAGGTCAGAGGGAAGGCCGGGCGGGTGGGGGTTTTAAGAGATCAACCAAAGGACTTGTATGCATACATATAAGCATAACCCATGGACACAGACAATAGGGGGGTGATGGCATGTGCTGGGGGGGTGGGAACGGCCGGGAGAGGTCAATGGGAGAAAAAAGGAGACATATGTAATACTTTAAACAATAAAGAATTTAAAAAATAAAATGTGATGCCCAGTCAAGGAGCCCCTCTTGACCAGCCCTAAGGCAATATTGATCTTTGTAAACTACTATGGTGGTGGGAGAATTGGGTGGGAAGGGGAAATGAATGGCATACACAATCAGGAGTATTTTTTTAGATTTATCCTGGACTTCTGGGGATAAAATTGGATAAGCATCTAATTGTATTTTTTCCAGAAACTGCACTATAATTATGATAAAGGAATTTTTTTAAAAGATATGGTCCATCAAGGACAAGGAGAACGAAAAAGAAGAAAACAACCACATAATAATAGATTGAAAGCTGAAAAACAAATGGAGTGTGGTAAATGACCTAGCTGACTTGAGAAAGCCAAATCTTAATCTGGCTCTGAAGAAAGCCAAGAACCAACCTGAATTGTACCACAAAGTTTTCAAATAGCTCAGGAATCGATGGTATCAGGAATACATGATGATAGATCCCTTAGTATTCTCCTTTTCCCACCCTCACCTCAACCGTAATACAAGACTGCAGGTTAATTCTCTGAAGAAGAAAACCCCAAAGGTCTCAGATTGGGGCATACCAGGCAAAATTGAGAGCACAGGGCCCTTTTCCAATTCAAGGGAATGGAATGAACATCTGCACACTCACTGAATGAGACTCCTCCACCTGGCTTCTCTCACCTGTACCCTCCATGCAGAAGATGAGAATACCATTTGGTGTATTACACTAGTCCAAGAGGAAAGACCTAAAGATACTGACATTCCCAAGACTAGCAGATATCTGAAGAAAAACCAAAACAAACTAAAGAAACTTGGAGGATCAGCGACAGGCAGGGAATAGAAAATTTTAAAAAGTCTCATTTCTTTCCTCAAAGAGTTTAAAATATTACATGTGTGAGATAAGGACTGAATGTTATATAAGACCAAAGAACTGCTGTGTGTTTAAAAAAGAAAAGTAACAGAAATAAAACTTAGTGTGGGTTTGAAGATGAAAATGAGGAAATATTCTAGAAAGTAGAGGGAAAAGTGATAAAATAATTAGAGTGTCAGTTTAAAAAGTCCAATATCAAAACCAAGTTCCAGAAAAAGAAAAACAAGGGAAGGAAATCATTAGCAATATAATTCAATAAAATTTCCCCCAGTGGATCCTAGTTTCCAGATTGAAAGGACTTATTGAGTGCCTATGACAAGGCATTTTCAGGAAATTTCAATTTGTGGTGACAAAGACAGTATTACAAACTTCCAAAGAAAGGAAGAACATTACAAGCTAAGGATCAGAAATCAGAATGGCTTCAGACTTCCCATCAGCAACTCCAAAGCTAGGAAACAATGAGGCATGTCCTCCAACTTCTGAAGGGAAATTAGTTCCTATTTAGAATTCTATATCTAGCTATAAGCCATTAACCACACATGAGGGTATTTTCAGATTTTTAAAATTACCTCCTGCACATCATTTCTCCTGAAGCTAGTGGAATATATTTTACACCAAGAAGGAGTAGGACATGGGATATAGGATAGGAGAACTAGCACAGGGCAGACAGAGGGAACCCTCAGGAGAATGCCATAGAAAGAGCCAAGTTAAATAGCTCTGTACCAGCTGCAGAATGCAGACAACAGTTCAGAGTGGAGCAGTCAGAAAGCTGTATTGAAGACTTCTCCAAGAAGACACAACTGATATAACGGAGTGTGTTTAAACAACAGGAAATGAATTGGTATAGAATCCTATCTAATAATAGACAAAAATGGTAATTGACCGTACCTTCACTACACCCCCATTGGCTAATCGTGCGATATGCAAATTAACCACCAACAAAGATGGCGGCTAATTTGCATACTGCAGGCAGGGCGGGACAGCGCGAGCCGCCATCCAGGCACCCGTGTGCGACCCCAGAAGCCACCTGCCTGCCACCCAGGCTGGCCCCAGAAGCCCCAGAAGCCACCTGATATGGCAGTAACTCTATCAGTAAGCACTCTGAAAGTCAGTGGCATAAATGCACCAATTAAAAGACAGATTATGAGGGTGAATCAAATAATAGCCAAACATAGTAATTGACTGTACCTTCGCTACGCCTCCCATTGGCTAATCAGTGAGATATGCAAATTAACCGCTGACAAAGATGGCAGCTAATTTGCATACTGCAGGCAGGGCGGGACAGAGTGAGCCGCCAGTGCGAGCTGTCATCCAGGCCCCCGTGGGCGATGCCAGAAGCTGCTTGCCTGCCCCAGGAGCCGCCTGCCTGCTGCCCGGGATCCGATCCGGGCCCGGGCTGTAGGCACGCTGGCCCCGCAAGCCCCAGGAGCCACCTTCCTGCTGCCCAGGACCAGATTGGTCTCGGGCTGCTGGTGGGCCCTGGAAGCCCCAGAAGCCGCCAGATATGGCAGTAACTCTATCAGTAAGCACTCTGAAAGTCAGTGGCATAAATGCACCAATTAAAAGACAGATTATGAGCGTGAATCAAAAACAAAACCCACTTTAAATATAAAGATACATATAGATTAAAAGTAAATGAATTAAGCTGCAGCCTGTTTTGCTCAGTGGATAGAGCATTAGCCCGTGGACTGAAGGGTCCCAGGTTAGATTCCAGTCAAGGGCATGTACCTCAGTTGCTGGCTTGATCCCCAGTCCCTATCAGAGCATGTGCAGGAGGCAACCAATCAATGTGTCTCTCCCTTTCCCTTCACTCTCTCTAAAATTTAATGGAAAAATATCCTTGGGTGAAGATTAACAAAAACAAAGTAAATGGATTAAGTAACATTAAAGAGATTATAAAAAACATATATTCCAAATTTTGTTAGTTGTATAATGGTTATGTTTAAATTATTAACACCTAAGAAATTGGGTGAAGGGTACATATCATATGCTGTAGTATTTTATAGTTTTTTTACATGTATGAAATTATTTCAAATTAAAATATTAAAAAATTAAAAATTAATAAAATATTAATTGAAATGTATCTGCATTACATGAAAAATCTCCTAATTGCTTCTAGCATAATTTATTAAATTGTGCTAAAATTTACAAGGGTTCAATTAAAAATTATCTTAATTCTAAATGATATAATAGAAAATATATAATAGTGCAGATATAAGCACTTATCTGAAAATAAAAATTTAAAAAAGTGAATTTAAAGAAGGGATTAGCCAAAGAAAATATATGCACAACCCATGGACACAGACAACAGTATGGCGATGACCAGAGAGAAGTGGGGGGCAAGAGCTGGGTAGAGGGGGCAAAACGGGGGAAATAGGGACATCCTATATAATAATAATAAAAGGCTAATATGCAAATTGAACAGGAGAATGACCGATTGCTATGATGCGCACTGGCCACCAGGGGGCAGACGCTCAATGCAGGAGCTGCCCCCTGATGGTCAGTGCACTTCCATATGGGGAGTGCCACTCAGCCAGAAGCTGGCTCATGGCTGGCCAGCGCAGAGGTGGTGGCAGGAGCCTCTTTCACCTCCGCGGCAGCACTAAGAATGTCCAACTAACGGTTTAGACCCGATCCCTTGGGGGCCTAAGCCTTTAGTTGAACATTCCCCGAGGGCTTCCTGGCTGCCAGAAGGATGTCTGACTGCAATCTTAGGCCTGATCCCCTGGGGAGTGGGCCTAAGTCAACAGGTGGACATCCCCCAAGGGGTCCTGGACTGTAAATGGGCGCAGGCCAGGCTGAGGGACACCCTCCCCCCCTGAGTGCACAAATTTTTGTGCACCGGGCCTCTAGTTAACAATAAGTACATAGAAACCTGAGCAAATGAACAACCAGACAATAGCTATAGGAGAAACAAAAACGTAGCTCAGGACATAAAATAATGCTTAAATAGCACCTTCTGCCTATCAAGCACTCTATGTATATGAATTTACTAATGCTTGTAAACCCATCTGTTGTACAGATAAGGAAACTGAGGCATGGAGAGGTTAAGTAACTTGCCTATAACTAAACAGGATTTGCATCTAGGTAGTCTGCCTTCAGGATCATGCTCTTGACCACTGTACTGTATTACACATAGGATTTGCTATGTGGAGGACTCTGAATAACATCCTATATAATAAAAGGCTAATATGCAAATTGACTGAACAGCGGGACAGCCAGTTGCTATGATGTGCAGTGACCACCACGGGGCAGATGCTCGATGCAGGAGCTGTCCCCTGGTGGTCAGTGTGCTTCCACAGGGGGAGCGCTGCTCAGCCAGAAGCCGGGCTCACAGTTGGTGAGCCCAGTGGTGGTGGCGCGAGCGTTGCCCACCTCCTCAACAGCGCTAAGGATGTCCGACTGCCGGCTTAGGCCCGCTCCCCAGGGGCTCCTGGACTGCAGGAGGGCTGGGCTGGGCTGAGGGATGCCCCCGAGTGCACGAATTTCATACACCGGGCCTCTAGTATATTCATAATATTGCTTGTCCTTACCAAAGTTACTATATGTAACTGTATAGGGAGTGTGAGAGAATAGGAGGTGTGTATGAACCTACTGGGCTAATAATGGAGAAGAAAGAGTCGAATTCTCATCTTCCATAGTGGTAAGTCATTAGGTGTGTCTAAAATGGAAGAATTTAAAAATATTGATATAGCCATATTATCTAAGACTCGGTGATGACTATCAAAAGAATTGGCTAAGAGAGATAAAAGTAGCTGTTTTGGGGGAAGGAAAAGTGTTAGAAGAGGAGGGCTGGGGATTGCTGGTGGGTTTTTTTTTTTTCCTAAACAAGCCTTGTAAAATCAGTAGACTCTAAACTACATGCATATATTTATTAACATGAAAACTTTAAAATAGGGAAAGGCATATGTAGTTCACAGGAAAGAAAAATAAAATGCCATTTAAACAACAAAAAGATTCTGTACTTTATTTATAATTAACAAAAGCAAATTAATACTATAACAAGCTACTGATTTTTACCTCTGAGATTAGCAAATATAAAAATGTTTGGAAGATTAGGAGAAAACAAGCACTGTAGTCCATTTTATGCCACATTGCTTCTACAGAGAGCATTTTGGCCAAACTATCCATCCTTTTTCTCCCAGAAGCGGACTACTTCTAAGAATTTGTCCTATGGATTTATTCACACTAGTCATTACATCATTGTTTATAACACAGAGCAGACACAACCTAAATGTCCTTCCATAGGAGGTTATTTAAATAAATTATGTTAAATATATATAATGAGCTACTGTGTACCTATCAAAAAGAGAGTAGCTCCATGTATAGTAATGTGAAACAATCTCTAAGATACATTATTAAGGTCAGAGGGGAAACTCAGGTGCAGAAATAGTATATATACTGTACTGTGATTTATATAAGAAATGCCATGTGCACATAAGCGTATGTGTATAACACTAGAACTGTATAGAAGACTTTAGCAGTGGTTGCTTCTGAGGAGAAAACTGGAACCCTGGTGGATCACAGTGGGGTGGGGGTGGGGCAAGGAGATTAACTTTTCATTATATAACACTTTCTAACCTTTTAACTTGCAATCAACGAATGAGTTAACATTCCTAATAATAATGGCCATAATACTAATAACTATAATAAGGAAGAAGAGAGACAAATAAAGGGAAAAAGAAACCTGCCTGCACTGAAGGTGCATTTCAGCTCTTCATGATGTGTTTCAGAAACAGGGAAACATTTAACTAAAATATGAGAGAATTAATTAGGAGAGTATGTTATATTGTCGCCAACCTGTGCCTTTCACCTTACTAAAATATACTGCTTTAAAAATTGACTAACTTTCTTGTCACTCTCCAGTCATTCATTTGTAGCAGGATATTAAATTGGCCATCCAAACAGCTTAGTTTTTTATTTATCTGCAGTAAAGAAGAGCAATTGAATCTGACTAAACAAAACTTATTGACATTTTTATGTTAGATAATTATAGCTAGTAGATTATTAAAGTAACCTCTATTGGCTTTTTCAGGAATGTTAAAAGGATATTTTCTTCTCCTTGCCTCTTTGTTAAGTAAAACTTAGCTGAAATAATGCTGGGAAACAAGTTTTCTGTGGCTCATAAATGTTGTGCCTATGACAATGTATCATGGAATCAGGTGTTACTGTTTCTGTCACTGTTTGTCATTTTGCTTGGACATGTCTAAACCCAATAAATAATTTGAGGTGTGGAATGTATACCAAAGATTCTGCAAGCTACTGTCCTGTATACCTACTAGGAAATTATTTCACAAAAGCATTCCCTTTGCACCTCTCCTTGGGTAATCTATAATGTCAGTATCTTCTTATCAAGGCATTTATCATTATAGTACAGGGAATGTAGTGTCTCATTTCAAATGTTCTCTGTGGAAGGAGCAGAAGACTGAATGGTACTCTTGGTAAGAGGAATAATTTTTGACAAAGTCACAGACTTTTTCACATGATAATTGGAGTAGGATGTACTCTGGACCATGTAATCAACATATTAAAAGTGTCCTCTGGTAAAAGAATGAAACATTTCTATCAAGGGAAGGAAAAGAAAAAGATTTCAGAGAATCTGAGGCAGTAATAGCTTGTGAGTTTTGGTAAATGTAGAAATCATAAACATACTTACAGCAAAGATGTAAGCTTTAGGGAAAGAATACAATGTCAAGTCAGAGATGAAATATAAAAATTGTTCTCATTTTCTATTGTGTTTTTTTTACCCACCTCCTGTTTATAGTCCTCCCCTCCCCCAAACACACAGAATACTATTTTTATTTTGTTTTAATCAACAAATGCTTATATAGTGGTTTGTGCCAGATACTGTTCTAAGCACTTTAAAAATATTTACTCTCTCAGCCCCTGTGAGCTAGATACTGTTATTATTACCCTTATTCATTTGTTTTTAAATATTTAATGAAACTGAGGCATTGCTTTTCCAAGATCCTGTAAGTAGTAAATGGCAGAGCTAGTATTAGAACCTGGTAATGTGGCCTTAAAGTCACCACTGTACTATGCCTCTTCCACTTGCTAATATGACCTTACAATGGTGAGCAAAAAAGACTGAGTTCTGTACTCCTTGGTCCTATGACACTGTCAATGGATATATCCCTGTACCTTTACAAAAATAAATTTATTAGAAGAATTGTCTGTTTCACTATTATTTAACATAAAAAAGTGTAGTTATCTCTTCAAATATATTAGAAGAATAATAGGGTTATTTTGGTTGCTATTGGCAACCATAGGGTTGACTGTGATGAATGAACTTCTGTTTACAGAAGATGCAATTTCAGGCATAATTTAGAGAAATTTTTTAAAAATATATTTTTATTGATCTCAGAGAGAGGAAAGGAGACAGGAGAGAAAGATAGAAACATCAATGACGAGAGAGAATCATCGATCGGCTGCCTCCTGCAAGCCTCCTACTGGGGATCAAGCCTATAACCCTGGGTATGTGCCCTACCATAAATCGAACCCTGACCTCCTGGTTCATGGGTCGACACTCAACCACTGAGCAACACTGGCTGGGCAAGAGCTTCTTTACAAAGAACATGTTTCCCACTTAATAACACTCAATCATTATTGATTCCAAATAAACATTGAACAAGAATGTACAATATTTTTCAGCATTTTCCGATTCGTCATATTATTTTTAATTTTATGTTTATGTGCATGAGTATGATACAGAATTTAAAATGTGCATCATAAAAGTTTTAGGAAATTTTTAATGTTTTGTAGGCAACAACCTTAATTAGACAATAATTGATGGTACAGGTAAAGAATATCCCTAGTAATAAAATTCTATATAATAAAAGCCTAATATGCTAAGTGTCTGGTCATCTGTCAACCAATCAAAGCATAATATGCTAATGATATGCTAAGGCCGCTCAACTACTTGCTATTATGTGCATTGAACACCAGGGGGCAGTCGACCAGTTGCTATGACATGCACTGACCACCAGTGGGCAGACGCTCTGACAGGTAGGTTACCTTGCTCCTGGGGTCTGGCCAATCGGGACTGAGTGAGACAGGCCTGACATACCCTGGAGCCCTCCTGTGGTCCCTCCCCAGCTGGCCAACCTCCCACATCCCTCCCCAGCCTCGATCATGCACCGGTGGGGTCCCTCGGCCTGGCCTGCACCCTCTCATAATCCAGGGCCCCTCAGGGGATGTCGGAGAGCCAGTTTCGGCCCGATCTCACAGGCCAGGCCAAGTCACCCCAGTGGTGCACAAATTCATGCACCAGACCTCTAGTTCATACATAAGGACAAAACTATATTCTTAAAATCAGTGTTGTGGCCTGACTTTCTCTTGCCAGTGAGATAGAAACTGTTGTATTTATTTCCTGACATAAGATATCCCTGCTCTTATTTCTCAGGATGGCCTCCTGAGAAATCTAGGAGTGGGAATGGGAGTCTGCTCTTAGTCATCAATGACTATTTCCTTAGCAAATTCGTTAATCTCCTTTATCTCTCAATTTTGTCACCCATGAAATATTAGTCAAATATTAGATAGACTTCCCTGAAGTATAGCTGTTTTTCACTTACTTTTGTTTTCCTGTGAAATTGACATTTTAAGATTAGCATGTTAAATGCATTATTAAATTTTAAATTAGTTCAAATTAGCCAAGGCATTTAATAATTTTACTATATCCTGGGAAGATTTACCTGTTAATAGTAACCACTACCAAAGGTGCATCTACATCACATAATCATAATTCTTGAATATGCTGAAAATGCAATTGTTTTTATTGAAATTACATCGCCATACTCACAGAAACAAATCTCTTATAGAAGATTTTCAAGTTTTCCCTGGTAACAATATTTTTTGTCTTTAGCTTCAGCAGTAATAAATTTAGATGTCATGTTTTATTGCCAAGAGAAAAGATGTTATCCCTTGTGAGAACAGAAAAATTTGGCTTGTTTTCAAAGCAAACAGTGAATCCGTCCTTGAATGCAGTATTTATTTGTGTTGCTGAACTACATTGTGTTTTCTTTGTAGGATTGTTGTGTTGGAATTGATCATGAATTGATCATGTGCCTTGTCCCATAGTTCTTTGCCTTTTATACCATTGCTTTTGCCTTTTCTCTGAAAGTATCTAATTCACTTATTTCTTATGACATAGAACTTTTTTCATAACTAATAATATTTTTATTGTGCATGCCAAAATTTAGAAGGAAGTTTTGACCTATTGAAAGTTATTTTTCATATTTACTGAGATGCTGTAGAACTAAAAATGATGATTTATGGAATTGCTTTTTTCATGTCCAGAATGTTTTAAACTTGGCTTTAACAGATTTGAGGATCATTTATCTCAACTTTTAAAAAAGGAGAAAAAAAATCTCATGCCATACATAGAAACTTTCAAAATTAACTCTTTTTTACAAATATATATATTTTATTGATTTTTTACAGAGAGGAAGGGAGAGGGATAGAGAGTTAGAAACATCGATGAGAAACATTGATCAGCTGCCTCCTGCACACCCGCTGCTGGGGATGTGCCCGCAACCAAGGTACATGTCCTTGACTGGAATCGAACCCGGGACCCTTCAGTCCGCAGGCCGGCGCTCTATCCATTGAGCCAAACCAGTTAGGGCTCAAAATTACCTCTTATAAAAAAATAGGGGGCAAAGTATTTTGAAATGTAGTATTGGAAATTAAAATGTAATAAGACTAGTATTATTAAGTGGGGTAGGATTGCCCTTTTGGAGCCTTGAATGTAATTTTTTAAAGAGTGCTAATTTTTATGGTTCAGAAGCAATGGGTAGAAGTAAATTTCCCCCTGCTTAAGAACTCAAGTTTTCCTTTGGGGAATGCGTTTTATAATAAAAAGGATAAAAATAAATAAAAAGCATCAGTAACTTAATTTTAGCAATTTTTTAAAAACATGTTTTTATTGATTTCAGAGAGAGGAAGGGAGCGGAAAAGGGAGATAGAAGCATTGATCTGCTGTCTCCTGCACACCCCCTACTAGGGATCGTGCCAGCAACCTGGGCATGTGCCCTGACTAGAAGGGAATTGAACTTGCAACTTCCTGGTGTATGGGACGACACTCAACCAATTAAGCCACACCCTTTGGGCCAATAACATCATTTTAAAACTTTAACTAAGGAATAATATTCTTACAGAAAAATAATACAGACTATTTACAAACCAAAGACTGAATTCCCCTGGCCATGATGGGACCGCATTGGCTGTGGGTTCATAGACAGTGAAAATTTCTCTGAGACCACTTCTACAGACCAGGATCCCACCTATTACAAGTAGGTCCTAGTTGGGTGAACGATGAAATGACTGTCTTCCCTTGGTATATCATTCTTTTGGCTTCAGTTAGTTTCTTAAGGTCATGTAAACTTGAGATACATGTGTTCTTTTTTCATTACATGGCATGCAAAGTGCCAGGCTCAGGCATGAGGAAGTGGACATACATGGTCCCTGTTCCGGAGTTACTCTAAAAGTATTCCTAAGTCTAAATACCTACATAGGTTTGATACGGGAAATATATTTTTTCACCATCTATCGATCCATCCATTTATCATTTATGCAGTTCCTACTAATACCAGGCATTGTTCTAAGCTCTGGGATAACCTGACAAGGAAACAAAGCTCCCCTCTCCCCCTTCTACCTCACATTTTGGTGGTGAAAACATTAAACATCAATATTTATATAGTATGTTAGGTAATAATGAAGGCTATAAAGAAAAGAATAGCATAGGGAGGGGTGGGAGTACAGAGGAGAACTCTGGGTAGGAAATAAGTTAAATCACCCTAAGAAAATAATTTAAATTTGGGTTTGAAAGGGTAAATAAGAGTTTGACAGGCAGACCAGGACAGGGAGGAACTTTCAGTCAGAGAAACAGCACACCAAGACTGGAAGACATAAAACAGAATTACCAATAGTAATGCTTGTCAAAAAGAGTTCATATTGATTAATTTCTTAATAGTAATAAATTAATAACATGTAATGTTAATGTATAAATAAAATTATTGATTTATTTTTTATTTTAAATATATTTTTATTGATTTCAGAGCAAGGAAGGGAGAGGGAAAGAGAGATAGAATCATCAATGATGAGAATCATCTGCCTCCTGTACACCCCCTACTGGAGATTAAGCCCGTAACTTGGGCATGTGCCCTGACTGAGAATCAAACTGTGACCTCCTGGTTTGCAGGTTGACATTCAACCACTGAGCTATGCCAGCTGGGCTAATTTATTAATAATAATAAAGTTTATTATTATTTGAAGTGTTGAATAATGGAATATCATCATATTTAGATTTAAGAAAATTTATTTCCTCAACAGTACTTCTCAGATTTACTCAGGTATTAGCACTCCAAGTTGTAAAAGTGCTTTTTACAGAACATAGTAAATTATTTTTAAATTAAACTTCAGATACCTAAAGATGTCATTATTGATCTGAATTTGGTCTCATGTAGACTTCTTTAAGGTTTACTTAAGAATAATTAAGTATATCCTATATAATAAAAGCGTAATATGCTAATTATATGCTAAGGCCGCTCAACCACTCACTATGACGTGCACTGACCACCAGGGGCTGTCATCTGGTCGACTAGTCGCTATGACATGCACTGACCACCAGGGGGCAGATACTTCGACACTCAATTTATAAAATTATTTTTTTTTTACTCTTTCTTTTTAAAATGGAGTTCTAGCTTAAGACCTGAATGAATGGCTTTAGGGAAATAAAAATTTTCTTTTCTAAGTTTAAATTAATTCCTCTGTGATGAGTTAAGGTGATCTACTGAGTCTTAGAGATATATGTGTTAACACACACTATCTATATGTTAGGTGTAAGATATTCACCTGGTTTTTGTACTTTGAAAAGTTTATATTTTAATTCAACATAGTAACATTAAAAAAAAGAATTTCTGAAATTTGTTTTACTTTTCTACCTCAAAAATAGGACAGATTTTGAAATAGATTCCTTTAAAAAAATCACTTCTTTAAACAGAGATGCACTCACCCACCTACTTGCCCCTTGGGACAGAAAAAATGAATTACCAGCTTGGTAAAACACTTGCTTCTGAAGCAGATTGCCTGCACCCGGTGCTGTGAAAGACATGCAGTGAGTAAGGAAGGGTGGCTATTGTTTAGTGCTCTCTAGCAGAAGAGCTGGGAGGGGAAAAAAGAATTGAGTTTAACTGGCATTGGCTCTGGCTTTTCTGCATTCCAAACTGTCTGAGGCACAGAGCAAGCAAGAGCAAAAGAGAGAGAGCGAGAAAGCACGGGTGAGCACGGTGTACAAAGTGTTTTGAGTTTCTGACTGGCATGCCGGAAAGATCATGTTAGCAACACCCAGAAACTTCCCAGAATGCAGACACCAGGTAAGAGTTCCTGCAATCTGTCTGAGACTGAAATGAAAAGTTTGTATAGATTTAAAGGGAGTGTAGCTTTTCTATTTTTATTCCACAAATGCAGTGAATGTTTACCTTTGTGATTATTGGCTTTAAAAAAATAGGTTGGTTTTCATTACTATGCGTTCATGTGAATATTGTGGAGGCTATCAGTGTTCTTATACAAAATACAGCACAAGAATAGCCATCTGAGAAATGCAGGCCAATTAGGAGGGTAATGATCATAGCAAAATATTAACACCGCAATGTTTACTTGTTCTTTTAATAAGTTGAAATGGGTTATTATTCTGGATCTTCCCTCAAATTCCTTGTGAAATATTAAATACCTGTAAATGAGTATATCTCATTTCTCTCTGAGGGAGACAAAATATATTGACCATCAATAAGATTCTTAAAGCCTTGATTCAATCTTAGTAGCACTTCACAAATCTGTGTCATTTGAAAGTTCAACAAGTTGGATCCAAAAAAACAGTGAAAGCCTTCAAATGAGAATCTTGCTTGTTCTTTCTGCCCAAGGTAGGCTTACAATGTGCTTTGCCAATAGATGACAGGTATCTCATTAGCTCGTTGAAAGTTAAATCTGAAAGAGACTTAGAGATCATCTGCAGTCCCATTTCTCCATTTCCAATGAGAACATTGAGGTCTGAAGGATTTAATCTTGCTTAAGGTCACAGAGTTAGGAACAGAATTACAATGAAAATCCAGGTTTCCTTATTTTCAATTTACTATTTTTATTCATGGAATCGGTTACATTTAAGTTTTATTTTTCATCTATACTATATCTGCAGGCCTCAGGTACCATGAATTATTGCCTGAATAGGCCAAATGCTTTATAAACTTCAATTGAAATCTGTGAGGAGGAAATATTGAGAAACAAACATCATCAAAGCATATTGATACCATGCTCTTGGTCAAAACCAAAAATATATAACAAAATATATAGAGAAGAAAAAAATGGCTTTCAGTTAAGGAAAATGTCTATAGTTTGTATGATGCTTTTATATAAATAATTATATAGCTGTGGCATATTCTGAATATCTGTATATAAAATTAAAACTTTCAAATTGATTTTAGTTTCTTTTAAAGACTTTGAGACTAAGAAAATTTCTGTATAATTTTAGTAAAGCTTTTCCTAGATGCTAATATCCACTTTTTTTAACTTTTACCTATTTACTGAAAGCAAAATATCATTCCACATTCACTGCCTTCTTTGTTGATTTCTTAAATATTAAGAAAACATTTAAAAATTATCCCAACTGTTTGGACCAATTGGTTTCTTATGCAAGGTCTAGCTCTGTTCTTTCCATTGATAATGGACCTCGGTTACTTCACCTCATGAATTATGTGTTAGAGGATAACTTAAGTGGAGGATCTTGAGAGTCACAATGCAGAGTGAACATCTGTCTTCATACATTTTCATTTAGTTCCTAAAAAAGGTTGCTGCCCTTTCCATTTTTCTAGAGACCATTGTGGGGTTGAGAGGCCATACTATTCTAAATAGTAAAGATAGCTATTGTCAAAAGGATCTGTCATGGCCCTTTACAACTCCTGGGAACAAGTTTAGCTTGACTTGACTATAAGCACAGTGAAGTAATGTTGTTCTTTTGTGTTAAAGCTTGACCTGCTCATTCCAGTTTTCAACTGGGTCTGTGTAAATGCAGTTGTGATTTACAAGGCTGTGTGGGATGAGCAGTTACGTTGTAAGGAATAAAGGAATAGCAGTAAGTTTCATAATTGCTCTCGGCTATCAGAAACCAAATTACAAAGTGCATTCTCCACCCAGTAGGAAACAAGAGACTGTTTGTCTTGCTGTAGAGTCCATTACTTAAGCACACTGTTTATAAGAGGACTGAAGGCTGTGAGAATGAGGACATAATGCTCTATCCAACTTAACAGTACTCATGTTGTATTACACAGGACTTGGGTTTTTCTCTAATCTTTTATCCTGCAAGGGGTATGGAAAGGATTGCCATGATAAATGTGTGTATATTATGTTATGTGTGTACATGAAAGATAGATAGATAGATAGATAGATAGATAGATAGATAGATAGATAGATAGATAGATAGATAGGGACCTTGGCCTGGGTGTATTTCCCCATGTCAGAAACAATCAGAAGTCATTAATCTATTGTTGCTGGTAGTTTACTGACCTAACTGGAAAGAAACTACTTTATTAACCAAACTAATCATTATAATAAAACTTATTACTATGTGTTAGAAAGAGGAAAACATTAGAAGGAAACACATACTCCTTTTTCTCTCCGGAATAAAAATGCCAGGTTATGCAGGTTTATTCTTTTTTTGTCAGAGAAAAGCAATAGTAAGGTGCTCATTTTATGACTAAAGACAAATTTTAAATGGGAATGAGTGGATAGAGGAAATGAGTGGCATGAGAAAAGAATCTCTCAACTGTATGTGAAATCATTTTCTTATAATCAGTGTTTTTTAGAAGGCAGGCCCATTTTCACTATTATTTTTCCCTTGATATTAGTTTCTTTAAAAAATGTTTAATACCCTGGTCGGCTAGCTCAGTTGATTAGAGCATCATCCCAATGTACCAGGGTTGTGGATTCTATTAGTATACCTGGTCAGGGCACATACAAGGAACAACCAATGAATGCATAAATAAGTGGAACAACAAAGTGATGTTCCTCTCTCTCTCTCTCTCTCTCTCTCTTTCTCTCTCCCCCCTCCCTCTCCCCCCAACTCCCTCCATCCCTCTGTCTCCTCCCCCATTCCTCTCTTTCTCTCCATATTCAATAAATAAAAAAATTATGAAATACATACATATATATGTCCAAAAATATAGTTTATATATTAAATTTTCAAATAGGGTAAAGAGCTCTGCAGTATAGCTATGCCATTTTTGTAGTAATAGTTTGGCTATAGTTGATCAAAACTTTAGTCTCAGCCAAATGAGTTGTTGTATCTCTTTTCCTGCTGCAATTTCTTTCTTCCTCTTGGGTATAATTCTGTCTTTTACATCCCAGTTAAAACTGTAAGAGTGAAATCTCTTTAAACAGAAGTGAAGACTAGACTAGCCAGGGGTCGGGGCTTGAGGCTGGACATGAAAACACTCTGAACTGTCAGATTAATTCTTTACTCATAAAAATTACCTGGTAATTCGCTTGAAACTCTGGGAATCCTTTTATGTAGACAACATGGTTATATTTCCCTTTCTGTTCCAGTATTTGTTTAAAAATCTATCTTTATTGTTGAAAGTATTACAGATGTTCCCTTTTCCTCCCATTGACCCCCTCCACCTGGAACCCCCACCCCCCACTATTTTCTGTGTCCATGGGTTATGCATATAAGTTCTTTGGTTAATCTCTTCCCTCTCCTCTAACCCCTCTTCCTTCTAAGATACATCATCAGTCTGTTCCATGCTTCCAAGTCTCTGGATTCTGTTCCAGTCTTAACCTCAGTGTGCACTAAAGAGGCAAAGTTACAGGCTGGTTTTGTTCTTTCTGTTCCTGTCTGTTCTTTCATGCCCACTGGGTTGTTTTTGTTTTCAGTTTCCTGTATGGCAGTGAAGCAGGTGACTATTGTGAAATAAGCTTCACCAGATTCTTACACTTCAGTTGCATAAACTTTCTTAAAATATCTAATTCTTTATTGCAGAGAAGGGAATAACTGATATCGTGTTGTTTTCTAGTGAACAGTGATTCAAGAAAATGAGTCATGACTCAGCAGTATGTTTATAGTTATCTTTTTTTTTTTTAAATTGCTGATGAGGATTCGGTCTATCAAAATTCCACATTTAATTATGGGTATGATCTCAGCTTGGGTTTGGAAGCCTTAGGCATTGCCACTGAGAATACTTTCTTTGTACATACTTGACAAGTATGAGAGTCTTACTGAGTCAGTCATTAAAATTCAGATGAAAGTCTGTCTTCTCGGGTGCCCTTCTCGCCCCTACTCAGACCTTACCATTCAGCTGATTAGGAGCACCATGAACTTAACATGTGGAGAGGAAGTCAGCGAGGAGTTCTTATCAATAATTTGACTCCACATTTTTGTCATTAACTGGTTTATAGTATTTTATGAGTGAATGAATTCCTAAAACAGCAACTTGAAGTTAGTTTAGGTTGTTAGTGCAGTCCTGTTCTTTGAGGAAGAAAAAATTACCTGGTTCTGTGCTCTTTCTTATGACAGACTATTGAGAAAGTAAGAAACTTGAGCTGCCAGGATCAAGCAGGTGTCATTCAGGATCAGGTGTCACCTAGGATAGCCTACCTTTTGGACAGGTTGCTAACTCCGATGTCTTTCATCTAATTCCAAAGATGATGGAGTATCTTGAAGAACTTAGCAGCTCTGTTGTGTAGTTAACTATATATAGATACTACCTTTAGTTAGTATGAAGACTAGAAAAAACTGGATATTCTTTACCTTTGTAATATTTGGGGTTGTAACTCTTCTTCTAAGTTATAGTTCAAATGGGTTGTGTGTGGTTGATTTTATTTCTAGTCTCTTGAGTCATGAGAAGGTTAGAATGTTTGGGACCCTACATCAATAATCCTTTTTTCCAGGAACTCCTAGAATATAGTGTCAGGTAAATAAATTTATTTCATTTTTTTTTTTTAAAAAAGAATGATGTGTCAAAATGAGTGGGGGGAAGAGCTACACATACAGACACACACACACCTGGCCTAGAATTAGGTTTATTTAGTCAAAGGACAGGACAAGATGTAGTAAGTCTAATTAAGAGAGAAGAATAATCATATTTTGTGTACCAACAGCTTGTTGCAAAGAGCTCATTTCTAAGAGCTTGCTCAGTATGGTTATAAAATACTTCTTATGAGGATTTTCTGCAAGTGTGAGAAACTAATTACTCAAAGACAGGGTAATAGATTGTTTTATTGCTTTTGCATATGGTAGGGGAATTACATAAGAGTATTTGGTCCAATTTTTGTGAGTTTCTATTACACAGCTGAAATTTAAGGATACTTTTAATAAATCAAAATCTTTATCCATATAATTTGCTAACATACATGTTGAGATTTTCCTTAAAGCATTTTGCCTCCACTTGAAATTCACTGAAACGTCATGGTAGCTTCCTAAAATAATAAATGTCACCCTATTTTATGAGTACCATCATTTTACTTGTAAATATTTGCACAGATATAATTGCTAAAATTTTGAAATATATTTTTAGTAGTTTTATTTATTTCCTTGCCTTATAAATGTAACACTCAGTAAATACTCAATTGATGATCAACTATTAAAGGTACATTTTTCCAGAAAGTACCATTTTTTCTATTGGAGCCAGTGTCAACCCTTTTTAGTAACAAAACCAAAATGTGGTATAAAGAAGAAATCCTAGGAGTTATTGGTGTCATTACAAAGAATGAAAACCAGTCTTCCACCCTAACCAGTTTTGCTCAGTGGATAGAGCGTCGGCCTGCGGACTGAAGGGTCCCAGGTTCAATTCCGGTCAAGGGCATGTACCTTGATTGCCGTCACATCCCCAGTAGCGGGTGTGCAGGAGGCAGATGATCGATGTTTGATGTTTCTAACTCTTTATCCCTCTTCCTTCCTCTCTGTAAAAAAAAAAAAAAAATCAATAAAATATATTTTTTTTAAAAAAAAGAAAAGAAAACCAGTCTTCCTTGGAAACATTCTTTTAGCTCAGTGATGGTGAACCTTTTGAGCTTGGCGTGTCAGCATTTTGAAAAACCCTAACTTAACTCTGGTGCCATATCACATATAGAAATTTTTTGGTATTTGCAACCATAGTAAAACAAAGATTTATATTTTTGATATTTATTTTATATATTTAAATGCCATTTAACAAAGAAAAATCAACCAAAAAAATGAGTTCGCGTGTCACCTCTGACACACGTGTCATAGGTTCACCATCACTGTTTTAGCTTATATAAACTAAAACAGTGCTCTGCAGAGGAGTTTATCCTATATAATAAAAGGCGAATATGCAAATAGACTGAACGGTGGAACAACCGAACAACTGGTCTCTACCACCAGGGGGCATGTGCGGACCATGGCGGGTGTTGTCCACAATGGGATGGTAGAGCAGGTGAGTGGGGGTGCCAGACCAAGGCAGGATGCTGGTCGCTGTCATCAGGGCAAGCCTCTGGTGGTTACTGAAATTTCTTTGCTCCTGAGCACCGCGGTCCCGCCCGGTGCTTGCACCTGCTGCCAGCGCCAGCCCTGCTCACACCCGCTGCCAGCACTGGAGTCACTGCTCACACCCACTGCCGGTGCCTGGTGCTGGTGCCTGGAGCCAATCCCAATTGCTTGGCACTGTCAGCGGATGCTAGTGGCAGCTGCTGGCCCCAGTCGCCCCTCAGGGCTTCTCCACCTCCCCCTGCTCCTGAGGGGAGATCGGGGCGGGCAGCCACCTCTCACACCTGCTGCCAGCGACAGCCCCACTTGCACCTGCTGCTGGTACCCGAGCCATTACTTGCACCCACTGCCAGCGCCGGCCCCACTTGCACCCACAGCCAACACCGTAGCCACCGTTCACACCCACTGCCGGTGCGCGGCGACGGTCCTGATCACTCAGCGCCATCAGCGGGTGCAAGCGGCGGCTGCCAGCCCAATCGCCCCTGAGGGCTTCTCCACCTCCCCCTGCTCCTGAGGGGCGATCAGGGCAGCAGTTGCCACTCACACCCACTGATGGTGCTGGCCTTCCTTGCACCCACTGCTGGAATCGCTCCATGCCTTCAGCGGGTGCGAGTGGGGCCGGCGCCATCAGCGCATGGGAGCAGCAGCGGAGGGAGCGGGGCTGCCTGCAGACAGGGGATCTGGGGCCGCAGCAGGAGGGGCCAGGCGGGAGCGCAGAGGATGGACTGAGACTCGCCCCTGTGCCTACTGCAGCCTCGTGGCCTACAGTTCCTTTCAAGTTGCACAAGTTTGTGCACTGGGCCCCTAGTCCTATCTAATAAAAGAGAAAAATGGTAATTGGCGTACGACGATACCCTTTTCATTGGCTAATCAGGGCTATATGCAAATTAACTGCCAACTATGATTGGCAGTTAACTGCCAACTATGATTGGCAGTTAACTGCCAACTAAGATTGGCAGTTAACTGCCAACAAGATGGCGGTTAATTTGCATATGTAGGCACAATGCAGGGAGGCGAAAGGGAAAGCAGGAAGAAGCCCCCTGCCACTGACAGTGATCGGAAACCCAGGGGGGAGCTAAGAGCTGGGGGGCAGGGCAAAGGCGGCCCTGGGGCCGCCTTTGCCCTGCCCCCCAGCCATGATCGGAGAATCAGGTGCCTTTTCCGCCCTGGCCAGTGATAGCAGGAAGTAGGGGTGGAGCCAGCGATGGGAGCTGGGCACGGTCGAAGCTGGCAGTCCCGGGAGCTAGGGGTCCCTTGCCTGGGCCTAAAGCGGAGCCCACGATCGCGGGGCCGCTGCAGCTGCGGGTCCCCGCTGCCCTGGCCGGACACCTCAGCCAGAGGCATTAGGCCTGGGCAAGGGCGGAGCCTGCAACTGCGGGGAGCTGGGGGTCCCCTGCCCAGGCCTGACACCTCTGCCAGAGGCCTCAGGCCTGGTCAAGGGGCCGATCCGGTGATTGGTGATCGGAGGGTGATGAGGGTCAACTCCTCTGGCCGAGGCATCAGGCCTGGGCGGGGGGCTGAGCCGGGGATTGGGGGGATATGATGGTCCCCTTGCCCAGGCCTGAAGCCTGGGTCAGAGGCGTCAGGCTTGGGCGGGGGGTGGAGCAAGCGATCAGAGGGAGATGGGGGTCCCCTGCCCAGGCATGATTCCTGGGCCAGAGGCCTCAGGCCTGGGTGGGGGCCAGAGCCAGTGATCAGGGGGAGACGGGGGTCCCCTGTCCAAGCCTGACACCTCTGGCGGAGGCGTCAGGCCTGGGCAAGGGGCCGATCAGGCGATCGGAGGGTGATGGGGGTCTATGCCTCTGGCGGAGGCGTCAGGCCTGGGCAAGGGGCCGATCCTGCGATTGGAGGGTGATGGGGGTCAACGCCTGAGGGCTCCCAGTATGTGAGAGGGGGCAGGCTGGGCTGAGGGACACTCCCCTCCCCACACACACCCAGTGCACGAATTTCGTGCACCGGGCCCCTAGTTATAATATAAAAGTCAGAAAATTAGTGGAAGTATATCTAATTGTCAGTCCTTGATAACACCACGTTTTTTGCAAGGTTTGGTTTTTTGGGGGCGGTTTATTTGTTTTATTTTTAAATTGCAATTTTTTTAAACCAGAAGTCAGGGTTTCCTCTGGTCCCTTTTTAAAAAAATTCAGCTAGTTATTTGCCTTTTTCCCCCCAGAAGCATGTATTCATGTGAAGAAACTACAAAATGTTTCTGACAATGAAATTTTAATTAACAAGAAATAGTGAGCTTCAAGGGTGTGATGATTTTATTGCTATAAAGTACTGTGATTTATGACAGCTTCCCAGTAGGTTTCTCCCAGTGTCAGAAGTTATAAACCCATTTTTATTTTGCTTAGGTTTTGAATTAAATATTTAAAGGTAGACTTTTTCTTTCTCTTTTTCTCTTATCAAACCTATTACAAGAGAATAGAAGCTGTTTTAAGGCTCTTTATCTTTAGTCCAGATGTTGCTTATGTTATATTTTTCTCTGATAATCATCTGATGATAATCTGACAGTCTGAAAAGAGGAAATTTTAAGTCTTAATATCCAATCATAATATGTAATGAACTTCTACACATCAATGGGAAAAAGGCAAGATTGAATGCCCGTTTTACAAAAGAGGTGAACCAAATGGCCATTCAGTATGTGAAAAAGGTGCTCAGTTTCATTGGTCACCAGAAAAATGCAAATTTAAACTAAAATGGAACTACACACCCAACAAGAATGTCTAAAATGAGGACAACAGAAATTACCAAATGTTGATAAGGATCTAGAACAAAAAGAATTTTTATTCACTGCTGTTGGGATTATACATTTTTACAACCGTTTTAGAGAACTATTGGATAGTATCTGCTAACACTAAACAATGCTCTGTGACCCAGCAATTCCACTCCAATTTATGTACCCAATAGAAATGCATACATAGGTTTATCAAAAGAATTGTACAAAAGTGTTTATAACAGCTAAAAAAATCGGAAACTACCCAAATGTTCATCAGCAATAGAATGGATGAATTTTGTTTCCTTACACAGGAAACAAAGGTGATGATACACCTTGACAAAGAACAAACTACTGCTTCATGCCACAGAACGGATAAATCTCAAAAATGTATGTTGAACATGAAAGTTAGTCTCAAAAGACTATCTGCACAGTGTGATTCTGTTAGATACAATTCAAACTCATCTGATGTAATAGAAATCAAGATAGTGATAATTCTGATAGGGTAATGACTGGAAAGGGTGTGTGAAGGATGCTTCTGGTTGCCGGTAGTACTCTGTTCTGTTTTGTTTAATCCAGATGCTGGTTACTGGGGTGAGTTCCATCTGGATACATTGATAGTGGTATTCTTCAGGAGATCCCCATATCTCACCTGTTGTACTTACACTCGGTGTTTTCATGTTAGCATACTACGTTAGTTTTCCACTGTTGTGTGACCACACACTTAGTGACTTACAGTGACACCCATTTATTATTTCACATTTTCCATAGATCTGAAGCCCAGGCAGAGTGTAGCTGGTTGTCTGCTCAGAGTGTCAGAAGGTCAAAACCAAGGTATCCTCCAGGCTGCATTCTCATCTGGAGCTCAGACTCCTCTTGCAGTTGTAGTCTTGGGATTCCTGTGTGTTTTTTGTTGTTTGTTTGTTTGTTGCTATCTATGAGCAGAGTTGTTCTCAGTTCCTAGAGATAGCCTTTGGCAGCCATTCCTGTAGCACTCTCAGAACATGGCATATTACTTCAGAGCCAGTGAGATAATCTTACACAGTAGTGTATCATCACCTTTGTCATACAATGCAGCCTAATCAAGGGAGTGGCTATTCTATCGTATTATCAGGTCCTAGGCTCCATCTACACTCAAGGGTAGGGGATAATAGAAGGATATGTACACAGACCCATATCATAAACACCAAACCTTTGTACATGATTCTTAACTGTGCTCTCCCTTTTCCACCTCACAACTGAATGTAGACCATTTCCTTGAAGTTAATGATATTATAATTCTGGCATGGTTAGCAACTCTTATCTTTATATCAATTAAATTAATACTCTTTTTATGAGGTTTCTGCTTTTCTGTGATATCAGCATTTATATTTTTGATCCACCACCCGCTTTTATTAAAATAATAGAAAACACAATAAAGTGTTTGTGTAAACAATGCTGAACAAGTCCTAATGCCAAATTTACTATTGATGAATATGTGACCCCACCTCATATTTATCATCAAACGATGAATGACAGTCCTGAATTAAAAAAAAAACCAACACCTGAATTAAAAGTTAAAGACCTACCCATTCTCAAGTTATTTTGCTGCCAAAGAATGATCTGAACTCTAAGGAGGCCCCTAGGCCCTTAAATATGTTGCATATCCTCATCATTGTGACAGTTTTCTGCCCATTTTCAAAACTGCCTTCCAATTACCGACCTTTCCAAATGCCTGTCATTTAATGCCTCATAGTTCTTGACAACCTGTGCCATTCTTCTTCCTCAAATTTTTGTATGGAAGATATCTTTTCATTACGTTTATACCTGTAGATCCTTAAAGGATGTTTATTTCATTGTCAATTTATCTGTTTCCCTCTTGTAAATAGTGTTTTTTGCTTTTGCCACTACCAACTTTGTGTTAAATATCTTTGTACATATATCTGTGTCCACTTGTTTGTGCTGATATTTCTAGATTGGTTCCTAGAAATAGAATGGAAAGGTAGTTTGCATTTCATATTTTGATAGATTGTATTAAATGGCCTTGCATATTTGTTCAGGGTGTCTTTTTTGCTATTTGAAGCTTTAAATTTTTAGGTTTTCCAGTCTTGCCTCTATTTTTCATTGTAGTTTCTGGCTTTTGTGCCATGCCTAGAAAGGCCTTTTTCAATTTGAGATTAGGCCTCTTTTTTTACATTTATTTTTGGTTTTATGAAATGAGATTCCCCCCATCTCTCCCCCTCTCCCCAGTTTTTTAGCCATTTGTCTCAATACCTTTTATTGGATTTTTTATTCTTTCCACACTGGTTTGAAAGCACCATTTATTATCAGCTAAAGTGTGTATGTCTTCTTCTGGATTCTTTTTCTGTCCCAGAGACCTATTGTTTTATTCCTACATCAGTATCACAATGACTTAATAACCACAGATTTTAATGCCTTCTTCTTTGATAAAGTAAATTCTCTAATTAGTTCTTTCTTTCAAAATATGTTTGGCTTTTTACTTATGCATTTACTTTTTGAAATTAGCTGTAGAATCAAGTTGTCCTCCACCCCTTTTTACGTATTATATGTTTTAAATAATCATATATTAGGAATGCCTCTTATAACATTAACATCCCTGTTATTTAGGGGCTTTGCATGTCCAAAGTATTGCTTCCTAAATCCAAATGAATGAAAATTCAGCCTAGCTTCATTAGTTTCTTTAGCTCTAATAATTATGCTAACGTTTCTGGCAAGTGAAAATAACGTGGGAGTGTATTCATTGTTATATGATTTATATGTAAGTGGTTTGAGGTTTTTATACACATTTACATATTTAGGGTACTATTTAAAGTGCTGAGTTATAGATTTAATAGAATTTAACTATATTCCTATTACAGTTAAATATATCCTCAGCAAAATATAAGGGAAAGTTACAGTCTGGCATATACTTTAAGCTTCTTTGAGACAAAGGTTGTACATGATTCAAAAGAATATCAAGATGGAAATGCATTCACTTTACTTGAGCTTTAATTCCTATTCCTTCTTCCAATTCTTTGGAATAACAGTATATTGAATGTTAATAAGTTCAATAGTAATCCTCCAGTAATTTAATAGACATTTTAATATAATATAGACTATTACTTTGAATTATACTTGCAATTAGTACTTCTGATTTCTCAGTCAGCATTGCTTGAAGATATTTTGTTTTTCAAATAAAGGACTTTGTATGATATTGAGTAGTATTTATATAGTGGACTTTACATGTAGTGGCATATTTAATTTTATCCTTAAAATATCAGCTACCATCAATATTAAATTTCTTCGATAATTATTCTTGGTTATATAAGGCTGTCCTTTGTTTTAAAAAATATACTCTGAAAGCTGTTGGCAGTAATGGGCATAATGTCTTTCTCAAATGGTTTAGAAAAAATGCATATATATATATATATATATATATATATATATATATATATATACACACTAGAGGCCCGGTGCACAAAAATTTGTGCACTCGGGGAGGGAGGGGGGGTCCCTCAGCCCGGCCTGTGTCCTCTCCCAGTCTGGGAACCCTCGGGAGATAACGACCTGCTGGCTTAGGCCTGCTCCCGGGTGGCAGAGGGCAGGCCCAATCCCTAGGTTCAGCCCCTGGTCGGGCTCAGAGCAGGGCCGATTGGGGAGTTGGGGCACCGCCCCATGTTATGCACAGAGCAGGGAGGATGAGGAGGTTGCGATGCCACCCTCAGTCACGCTCAGGGTAGGGCCGATTGGGGGATTGGGGCACCGCCCCCTGTCACACTCAAGGCAGGGTCGATGGGGAGGTTGCGGCGCAACCCCCTGTCATGCACAGAGCAGGGCCAATCAGGGGGTTGGGGCGCTGCCCCCTGTCACTCACAGAGCAGAGCCCATCAGAGGGGTTGGGGCGCCGCCACTCTCACACTCAGGGCAGGGCCGAAGGGGAGGTTATGGCTCTACCCCGTCACACACAGAGCAGGACCCGTTGGGGGGGAGCGGGGGGGGGGAGGGGGTTGGGGCACCACACCCTGTCACACACAGAGCAGGGCCGATCAGGGGGTTGGGGCACTGCACCCTGTCACACACAGAGCCGCAGAGCGATCAGGGGTTTGGGCAGCTCCCCCCTATCAGGCACAGAGCAGGGCTGATCAGGGGGTTGGGGCGCCTTCCCCTGTCCCGAACAGAGCAGGGCGGATAGGGAGGTTGTGGCCCCGCCCCCTGTCACACACAGAGCCGCAGGGCGATCAGGGGGTTCAGGGGTTTGGGCACTGCCCCCTGTCACACTGATGCCGGTGCCGGGAGGCCTCGCGGCTCCGCTGATCCCCGTGCACTGGGTGTGTGTGTGGGGGGGGGAGAGTGTCCCTCAGCCCAGCCTGCCCCCTCTCACATACTGGGAGCCCTCAGGCGTTGACCCCCATCACCCTCCAATCGCAGGATCGGCCCCTTGCCCAGGCCTGATGCCTCTGGCCTAGGCGTTCGGCCCGGGCAGCAGGGACCCGCAGCTGCAGCGGCCCCACGATCGTGGGCTTCGCTTTAGGCCCAGGCAAGGGACCCCTAGCTCCCGGGACTGCCAGCTTTGACCGTGCCCAGCTCCCATCGCTGGCTCCACCTCTACTTCCTGCTATCACTGGCCAGGGCGGAAAAGGCACCTGATTCTCTGATCATGGCTGGGGGGCAGGGCAAAGGCGGCCCCAGGGCCGCCTTTGCCCTGCCCCCCAGCTCTTAGCTCCCCCCTGGGTTTCCGATCACTGTCAGTGGCAGGGGGCTTCTTCCTGCTTTCCCTTTGGCCTCCCTGCATTGTGCCTACATATGCAAATTAACCGCCATCTTGTTGGCAGTTAACTGCCATCTCAGTTGGTAGTTAATTTGCATATAGCCCTGATTAGCCAATGAAAAGGGTAGCTCGTACGCCAATTACCATTTTTCTCTTTTATTAGTGTTGATATTTAATAACTAGAGGCCTGGTGCACGAATTTGTGCATGGGTGGGATCTGGCTGGCCAGCCCCGATCGGGACTGATCAGGCCGGGCTGGCTGAGGGGTGGGGCCCACAGGCGGTTGGCCAGCTGGCCCCACCCCCTGGTCAAACTCCCCTTTGAACTTCCAGTTGAGGGGACAATTTGCATATTAGCCTTTTATTATATAGGATAGTATACACAGAGAGAAAAGTAGCAAAATGTAAACAGCTGGTGAATCTGGATAAAGGGTGTGTGTGAGTGTTTGTTTGTGTGTGTGTGTGTGTGTGTGTGTGTGAGTTCTGTGTACTTTTCTTTACCTTTATGATAAGTTTGAAACTATAAAAATATAAAATTACCCCTGTCCCCCCAAAATCTCCACCAACTTTACTATCATTAGTTACTGATTTAGGAAAGGGTCTATTGTCACATTTCACCTGCCTTTGTTCATTCCTAAGTATCTAGTATTAATCTGTTCTTGTGTGCAAAAATAATAGAGCAGGAGAAAAGAAACTGAGTCAGTAGTTTTCATTTTTTCAAGAAGGGTGGAAATACCTGATGAATTGGGAGGAAAATGTGGTGCTTGTGAAATAGGAAAATAACTCTCTCCTGTTGTAGATTTAAAAATTCTACAGATTAAAAGCAGACTATTTATTACACTTTATTTGGATAACCTGTTAAAGTGTAAGGTTTTCATATGAATGTGTGTACATGAATGTTCATATGCAGCATTATTCATAATATTGAAAAGTGGAAACAACCCAGATGTCTATCAGTGGAATAGTATTCAGCCATAAAAAATGAATGAAGTACAGATATATGCTACAACATGGATAAAACTAAATGTGGTACAAAAGGCCACATGTTATATGATTTTGATTATATGAAATGTCCAGAATAGGCAAATTCATAGATTAGTAGTTGCTAGAGGCTTGGATGTTGGGAGGAATGGAGAGTAACTGCTAATGGGTGCTAGGTTTCTTTTTGAGGTGATGAGAATGTTCTGGAATCAATTTATAATGATGGTTGTACAACTATGTGAATATATTTAAAACCATTTTAAGAGAATGAATTTTATGCCTGGCTTTCATGGCTCAGTGGTTAAGCGTCAACTTATGAACCAGGAGGTCACGGTTCGATTCCTGATCAGGGCACATGCTCGGGATGCGGGCTCCATCCCCAATGTAGAGTGTGCGGGAAGTGGCTGATCAATGATTCTCTCTCATCATTGATCTTTCTGTCTCTCTCTCCCTTTTCCCTTCCTTTCTGAAATCAATAAAAATATATTTTTAAAAAGAATGAATTTTATGATATGTAAATTATATTTTAATAATAATAAAAGTGTAATATGCTAATTAGACTGGATGTCCTTCCGGATAAAGCCGGGGCTGTGAGGGAAGCCCAGGTCCTGGGTACCTGCCAGCAGCCGGAGGGAAGCCTGGGTCCTGGGTGCCAGAGGGACGCCGGTGCTGGCAGCTGGGGGAATTAAGGCCTACTCTTGGATGAATTTCGTGCATTGAGCCTCTACTATTTTAATAAAGCTCTTATATAAAGAAAAAGTAAGGCCTAACAGATCATTCTTGTCTCAAAACTTGCCACCTAATTAAGGAGGCAAAGACCTGATAACTTTACATGGTTTGTCTTCCTATTATCTTACAGACCTCATCTCCTTTTATTTTTCCTCTGGCTCATATCAGTCTACCTGCACTGGACCTGACTATTGCTGCTTCTAGGCCTTTTTATTGTGTTTGTTTCTTTATCTTCCTAAGGACCCAGAAACCCTTTACTCAAAGTTAATCTCTCAGAGATGCCTTCCCTGTCTGGCCTCTAAGATTGTAGACCTCTCCAACATTACCTATCCCTCTTCCTTGCTTTACTCTTCTCCTCAACACAATTCACCATCTAACACAATATACATTTTACATTTTTATCTTGTATTTTGTTTATCTCTTCCCTCTAGAATATATGCTCTATGAGGGCAGAGATTTTGTCCCTTCTTCACAACTATATTCCAGGGCTTAGAACAATGCTTGACACCTGAATGTATAAGTACAGGCAGTTATAACAAAAATCAGGAATATTAAGCATAATCTAGAACTTTTTCTTGGGTCCTTCATAGCTCTGTTTATAAAGGGCAAATGTATGGTACTGGATTATCTTGATGATATTTTTCTGCCTATTCTGCCCTATCTTTGGTATAATAAATAAAATAGTTATTTTATTATATCCATAACCAAATTTTGTTTTGGTGGTTGATTTTCAGACTATTGGTATGGATCCTTCCATCATGAATATATGAGGTTCTTTAGCATTAATCTACCTTTGGTATGTAGAATCACAATTTTACTTTAACTAATATATCATTCAATAAACATTTATAATCATCTACCAGGTACTAGGCATTAAAACATTTTTTAAATTAGTAAAACACAATTTTTGCCTTCTATAGGCACAAGATATAGTGGAGGAAATCACTTGGAAACAAATAATTTCAATAAACTAATGGTAATAACAAAGAAAGTTTGAGTGAGAAAACAATTAGCTCTATCGTAAGGTGTCAGAAAGACTGGAGAGCTACTATTTGAGCTGAGTCTCAAAGGATCAATGTGATATCAGGTATATACAATAGAAAGAATGATACCTCACAGGAGATGCCAAGGTCAATAAAAAAATTTTAGCACCTACTATGGCCATATAGTGCTCTATACCAATGAATGAAAAGGCTAAGTTTTTCCTGCTCTTCTGTAGATTACTTTTAGTGCAACATGCCAAGGCATGCATGGCTGAGCCAAGGGGAGTCTGGAGGCTTCTCCCTAGAGAGAAGCATTAGCCACATCACACCAAGAAGTTTGAACGTGATGCTCTCTAGACCATTGGTTTCAGCCTGGAAGCTACGCAGATACTGTGTGTCATAAAGTTATTTATTACAAAGGGATTATCTACTAGCTCAAGCTTAGGTGCTAAGCAAGCATAGCCTGTGAATTTTTATATTTATCACACCTTTTCAATTGTATGTAGTTATTTTGAGTAATAAAAGATTTATTTAAACATAATGAATTCATAAAACCTTTTTTTTTTTTTAACATTTTCTGTTTTCTCAAACAGCTGGTGCTGTTACTACAACTGCTTTTAAGTCACTATCTGTCAAAATGACTAATCTTCAAAAGAGATCCTAAAATATTCAGCCTGATACCTCTTGCCAGTGTTGAAGCTGTTCATACTTTTAAAGCAGTCAAAACTTCAGTAAATATTTATTCAACTCCTTCTAAGTGCCAGGCACTGCTCTAGCCACAGGGTTACAAAGATTAACAAACAACTGTCTACTGTGTCCTCAGGGAGCTTAGAGTCAAAATGAGCAGAGCCCAGATGAAGAAGAGTAAAGTGAGCATGGAGAGGATGTGAATTCAGGCTCTATTGAGATAGTAACTCTTAAGCAGTGAGAATTCTCTCACTTAAGGTAGGCTACTAGAATAGAAAGAGCAGGTTATTGCGAACAAAGGCAATGTTTTGTGAATGCAAAAAATACCCTACCTTTTTTGTTGTTTGTTGAATTTCATAGAGGAAGGGAGGGAGAGAGATAGAAACATCAATAATGAGAGAGAATCATTGATTGGCTGCCTCCTGCGTGCCCCACACTGGGTATCCAGCTGCAACCCAGAGCTTATACCCTGACCAGGAATCAAACTGTGACCTCCTGGTTTGTAGGGCAATGCTCAATCATTGAGCCACACTGGCCGGGCAACACCCTATCTTTTTAAGAGTGTTTTCTTATAGCAACAAACCTGGTCAATCTCCAGAGAACAGGGATATGAGTGATCTATGTGTCTCTGAAAATACCTCTTCTGCTTGAGTTTTCTCTGCCTATTAATTAGGTGTAAGCGTATGAAATAGCCTTAAACTATGTAAATACATAATGTAAATCATATTAAAAATCTGTCTTGTTCTGATTGCTTCACAATGACAGTGTGTGACGGATTGAAGGACAGTCATATGCTTCACTGGTGGATCTCTGAACCTTCAGCCCAGCAAGTCTACTTTTCTTACTTTCAGATTTCAGCTTTCTCTCCCTCCCCCTTCCCCTTCTTTCCCTCTCCCTCCTCTCTCTTCCCCCCTCCCCTTCCCTCCCTTCTTTATTTCCTCCCTCCCTCTTTTCTTTCTCGCTAAGAAAGACAGAGCTATTGACTAGAAGCCCATAGTTGCCCCTAAGTTCCGACCACCGGCTCGAATTCTTATGAAGTGGACTTGTAATATCCTTAATGTTGCTGCTGGCAGTCAGTTACAGATTCCATTATTGTCGATCAATGCAGTCGCCATGCGAGGTGGGGGGAGGAATGGAGGAGGAGGAGGAGAAAGGAGGGATGAGAGCTTCCTATTCACAGATTTATCAACCTGCCTCGGCTTGCAGGAAATCTCCGTAAAGGGGGCTGGGATGCTGTTGAAATAGCTAACGCAGGAAGGGGTTAGGAGGCTGCAGTTCTCTCCACTGACTGACTGAAAGGAAATTCGAAAACCTTTCTTCTCAGAACAAAACAAAATGCTGAATTTGTTCTTTTGCCTTTGTTTTTGTTTGATGATATGCTTTACTTAACTGATTAGCTATTGTGCTGTCCAGTTATCTAAGCTGCTCTAGTGTAGGAACCTGTTTCTTTTTCTTTGAGTGTCTTTATTCTTTATTTTCCTTTGCTTTCTCCTGTCATTGAACACAAATCATTATTCAATTTTATGCCTGCTTTCTCTTTCAGACTCAAGCTTAACACCCAGAGACAGACAAACCTCTCTCTTCTCTTCTGTCACCCTCTTTTAACCCTCTATTTCCTTCCCCCTCCCCCATTGTATTAGATTGATGTCACAGAGACAGAATTCAGAGTGGAGAGAGGATCACATTTTCTCTTTCAGCCTGGCTAGCAATTTAAGTGTTGCACCCCCAAGAATTTAGTCTTTGTATCGTTCTTTTCCCACTTCATCATTCACTAATTGTGCTCTGTATGGAAAAGTTTTCTGGCTGGAGAATGAGTCTCCTTTCCCCCGGTGATGTGGCCGAGTGGTTGGATAGTAGCACCGAAGAGGAGAAGAGCCTTCTGTCATTTCTGGGTACGGTAGGGCTCCGCTTGTTCTTTTAACCCGTTGTTGTCTGCACTTCTCTTACTTTGGGGAGTAAGACCCCACATTTTCCAAAATCCACTTTTGGATTTTTAAAAGAGGGGAAGAGAAATTAAGGAAATATGTTCAAGTTTTGTTTATGTCTGTAGAAATAGTGCCAACAACATTTGCTATGAGAAATAAGAGACAGTTTGCTTTGCTTTAACAAAGAGTGCCAGCTCCATGCAAGGCTTATCCTGTCATCTGGGCAGCTGTTTGTGCTATTTAGACAACTTCTGCTAGCCAAAATATATTATTGTTTTGCCGTACCCCTCAATGCAGTGATGATGAGGCTTGCTATATGAGAGTGGGAGTAGGCTTTGTGTGCAAGAAAAGCTAACATATGGTTTGAGAAGTAGCTTTTATGCAGAGTGTGAAATATCTGTAATGTTCATATAGAAGATTTCTATGGAGTATATGAAATAGAACACATGGACCAGCCATTACTTTAACTTCCCAGTTACAGATGCTTTCTAATGAATTTCTTAAGGAAAGGAATTATTGATCATGATATTGGTATAATAAACAAATTCTTAGGAAAGTTAGATTATATCCAATTGTATCTTAAATGTAATTGGAGGGCTTGATACTTATAAAAATTCTATTTTGTGAATATTTTTGTTAGATTAATAATTGCCTTCAAAGTTATCTTTTTTATAAATTTGATTTATCTCATAATACATTTTCCTAAATATAAGGATACTTTTATCATAGTGGGCAAAATTTATTGTTTTCTGATTTATTCCTCATGAATATTCCCTGACCTGTAAGTAGTCTTCTGCCATCCCCAAAGATATCTCCATCTTTTAAAATCTTTTTTTATATTTAGCATAAATTTCTGTTTTGTTTTATTTAATTCAGTCATATTGTCAATCTTAACAGTTTATTAATGATTTCTTTTTTCATGCAATTTAGATGTAAAGGGTCGTCCTCATCAAATTTTTTTCTAATTCTATATAAACCCAGGCACACATATTTAGACATTAATTCTACTCTTAATTTGCTTATCATAGTTTCACATGTCTTGGACATTTTAGGTGACTTTAAGAAATATGTCTACCTCTTAACTCCTCATTTCTCTGAAGCCTATCTCATTCTACTTGCTTCCCATTCCCCTCCCCCCACACACATAAAGAACCATCAGAGAAGAAAAGCAAATACAAATATCCCTGAGTGAAACCAGCCACTTAGACCCTACTGCATCATGGGAAAGGAAGGCAGAGTCACCACTGAAAATCTTTTCCTTGCTCTTGCTTAATATTTCTATAAATTTTAATTATTTCCCTCAAGATTAATGTCTTTCTTTTTTTGGCCATTACCCCACTATGCCTGTAAAGAATTTGATCAAATAAATAGAAATGGGCAAATAAAAAGTACTGCAATCTGTGCCCCTTCTTGCCCCTACACCCATCCTCTGTTTAGGAGAGTTAGTGAATCCCTCTTGATCCACAGATGGATGTGATAAAGACAAAAGATGTTAGAGCATGCTTGGAAGAAAAATGCAAATTCTTACAAATTATCCACCTAATGAAAGAAAATTTTGGCATATGTAACAGATAAAACACAGATAAGTCAGAGTAATGATTCTGTTCAAGGGCTATAAAGAAAAGTTTAGTTACTGAGTGAGTGGATAACTGTGTATCCCATGCTCCACAGTGGCAGGGCTGAGCCCTGGGTGTCAGCAAGGCTTATTTTGGGGATTGAAGCTCTCTCCTGGCCTTGAATAGCTAACACCTCTTTCTGTGGATAAATAGGAATTTCCTAAACTCCTCTAGAGAAACTAGAAGCAAAACCATCTCACATATAGCTTGTAATAGCTTGAGGATTAAACAAAGCCCTTGTGACGAGTCGTTTGCTAATGGGTTTGCCATTAATAAGAGCTTCCCAATGAAGATGCTAAGAGAACAATAAAAATATTGAATTTACTTTATTGTGAATCTAGGACAAGTGAAATCAAGAGATGTTGTCAGAGAACTTATCAAACTATGCTTTGTTTGTCCAAGAATTTTATCGCAGCCTTCTCTAGGAGAGGAAATGAAAGAAAAGCACTTTGTTGGTGAGGCTTTACTACATCACTTTCTAGCAATAGCCACTTAATTGATGTTCAGGCCTTCCTGTTAAATTAATGCACTGCTGAGTTGATAAAACTTTATAAAACTGTGCCCTGTTCTTTATTCTAGTCTAAAACCTTCTATGGTTCCCTCATCACCTATCAGATAAAGTCAAAACACCTTACTCTGGAACAGTGGTTCTCAACCTTCTGGCCCTTTAAATACAGTTCCTCATGTTGTGACCCAACCATAAAATTATTTTCTTTGCTACTTCATAACAGTAATGTTGCTACTGTTATAAATCGTAATGTAAATATCTGATATGCAGGATGGTCTTAGGTGACCCCTGTAAAAGGGTCGTTTGACCGCCAAAGGGGTCGCGACCCACAGGTTGAGAACCGCTGCTATGGAACTTATTCTGACCCTTCCACCTCACATGCCAGTATTCCTTTTAGTGTTGGGGGAAGGGCTTCATTCCTTCAAATTGATTTACTTTCTATATCTTGGACAAACATTGCCCTTCCCTACTTTTGCATGTGTTGTTTCTTCCATTGGCAGTGTCCCTTTATCCAAACTGAACTTGCCAAAACCCTACCCCTGTTTCAGATCTTGCTCATGAACAAGACTGTGCTAGGTATAATGGCTGGGTACAAAAAAGTATAAGATAAAGCTGTCTGTGCAAAGCATAGAATTTGGTTAGGGAGAAAACATGAATTATGTATAATTAAGTGAGAAAGATTTAACAATTTAAGACAGTGGAGATAATAAAATAAAATAAGGCAGTACCTGATGGTGAAATGATTTATCCAGGCAAAACTTGCTTTGGAATATTGAAGAAGGAACACATTATTTTTTATTAGTAACACTGAAGATTGCTTTACAGATAGGATGTAATATGAATCTTAAACGATGGAATAGATTTTTATAGAACTGGTGTTTTCTGTATGAAAGGAGTGGCATGAGGAATATTAAATTAATGTTCATGTCCAAAGAGTAAATTGATTTGAAAGGAATGGAAGTTCATGTAAAGAAGTAATGAGAGATATACTTGAAGGCTATTTGGTGGCTCGCTGTGTTTGGTGGCTTACTGTGTAGGACTCTCACGACAGGCTAATGAGTATTTTATCCTGAAAGCAGTTGGGAAGAATTAGAGATTCTTAAGCAAGTAAAAGATATGGTCAAAATAGCTTTTTAGGCAGGCATATCTGAAAGTGTCCCGGTAGGAGGAAGAGACTAGCAGCAGTTAAACCTGTTTGAAAGCTATTACAGTACTCCAGGCATTTAAGGGCCTCTGTTTCAACACTTAACCCTCTATGTTATAATTAGTGATTTGCTGATTTATTATTATAACTAGATTGTGAATGCCCGCAGGGGCTCAATCCTCTGTCTTTTAGCTCCTAGTACACTTTTAGTGCAGATGAGTATTTGTGTACCTCAGATGAATAAGATGAAAACATGGAGAGATTACATAGATCCATCAGCAAAATTGGTGACAAATTGGAGGAATGGGGAACATAATGAGTCAAAGACTAATTTTGAACTTGGGAGGAGGATGGTACTATTAAAAAAATAGAGAAGTTGTGAAAGGGACAGTTTTTAAGGGAAGAATATGAGTTCTATCCTATATAATAAAAGGCTAATATGCAAATCAACCAAACAGTGGAACGACCTGTCGCTGTGATGCGCACTGACAATGGACTGAAGCATAAATAAATCTCAACGAATTTCAAAGTCTATCCTATACAGAAAGCATTCTCTTAATCATAGTTGAACTAAATTATAAATTAATAATAAAATTTTATTAAAAACCTTCACTTTTCGCCCTAGGTGGTTTGGCTCAGCGGATAGAGTGTCAGCCTGTGGACTGAATGGTCCCGGACTCGATTCCAGTCAAGGGCACATGCCCGGGTTGTAGGCTCAATCCCCAGTAAAGGGCATGCAGGACACAGCCGATCAATGATTCTCATCATTGATATTTCTCTCTCTCTCTCTCTCCCCCTCTCCCTTCCTCTCTGAAATCAATAAAAATATATCTTTAAAAAAAGAATGTAAGCCTTTAAAAAATAAATAAAAGCCTTTACTTTTAGAAACTTTTAAAGTTATTTATATTTAACTCTTTAGTTCCAGAAGAAATAATAGTCTATACTAATAAAAGGGTAATATGCTAATTAGACTGGGTGACTGGACATCTACCAGACATCTGACTTCCTTCTGGACAGTTAGGGGGCAACCAGGCTGGCAAGGGGGCAGTTGGGAGGTGACCAGGCCGGCAGGGAGGCATTTGGGGGGGCGATCAGGCAGGCAGGCAGGTGAGCAGTTAGGTGCCAGCAGTCTCGATTGCAAGAGGGATGTCTGACTGCCAGCAGTCTGACATCCCTTGAGGGGTCCCTGATTGGAGAGGGTGCAGGCTGGGCTGAGGGACCTGAATTTCGTGCACCAGGCCTCTAGTGGAAATTATAAAATACTTAAAACTGAATATCCTGAAAACAGTACTTTCCAAAACTTGTAGGATATTGCTAAAGGAGTTATTAAGTGAAACTTATAGCCTTAATCTTTTATATTGAAAGGAGAAAAGATGAGAATTAATGAAGTAATTAAGTATTCAACTCAACAAATTAGAAAAAGAAAGAATAAACATAAAGAAAGTTTAGGGAAAGAAATAATGAAGATAACAGTAAATGATAGTAAAATAGAAAGCAGAAGTAAATGTAATATAATAAAAAAGCCAAGTGTTGTTTCTTTAAAGTTATTTCTCCAATGGAAGTAGATAAAACTGTCAAGATTTGTTCAAGACAAAAGAGAAAGCACAAGTAAACAATATTAGAAATGAAAAAAGGGACACCATTACAGAAAACCAGAGACTTGAGAAATAGAAGACTGTCATGAAAAACTTTGTGATAATGTATTTAATAATTTAGAGAAAATGGATATTTTAAAAAAGAATTTATTAAAATTGATTATAAAAGAAATAAAAATGTAAGTAGACCTGCTACTTATAACCATTCAAGAAATTGAATCAATAGTTTAAAATCTACCACTGATTATGGTTTAATTTCTCATAAAGTTTGACTTCTAAAAAAGAATGAATCCTATATTACACTTGGATTAATATTTCTAATCAGTGATATGATAAATTCAGTTTTTCATTGTAAATGAATGGCGTGGCATTCTGGTATCTAAATTGAAAAACAAAAAATACCACGACCCAGGCTAAAAACCTAAGCATATCACTTAAATCCATTTTTAGTCCCATGGGAATCAATGTTCCCTTAAGAGCTTTTAAGTCTTACATCATTGTTTTGGGTATTTTCTTATGGGGATATGCAAATTAAAAACTAAAGGAAATTAAGCCAAACAGATATCTAAAGACAATGGGGATGAATAAGAAGATATCAAGACTTATCCCTGATTCATTTATGTTTAAGTGTGCTTCTTATTAAAGCCTGGAATTATGTGACTTTTCCATTAGAGTGATGTATAGAAGGAAAAACCTCAAAACTTTTAAACCTAATCTCTCATGAAGCTTATTTACCAAAATCTTAATTACAGCTGATGATTCAAGTTAATATACATAAAAAGAGAGTGTTTCTTAAACTTGATTAGATGGCACTCTTTAGTTCCACTTTTAAATGAGAGATAACTAGAAAATGTATTGATAATTTTATTATGTACTAGATCAAACCATATGAATTTATTAATATTTTACTATTTAGCATACAAAAATGGCAATTCTATATGATCACATATTTATTAAAGGAGAAAACAAGGTATGTAGACTATGCTGAACTATTTTTTAGTTTAGTTAAAATTTATTTGTTACTAATTATTATGTTGTATTCTGTTTTAATACTTGCAGACAAGCAAGAAAGGGTACAAATGGTATATAAAAACATTATGGGAGAAATATTTAAAATAGAGAAAATTCATTTGAAAATTTAGACATCACCATTATTCAAATCTTAGAGTACAAGACTTCATTTGCAGAACACTGTATTGGACAGAAATATAGTTTGGTAACCCAAACTAGAGAACCTATAATCAAATAATATGAATTTATAAATGTGTCAATTGAAAATCAAAGAAATGTTAGTAATTAGATCTGGTTTTATAGAAGTAGATGAGTTGAAATTTGCGTTGAAGGTCATCTAAGATGTGGCAGATAAGTAAAAACCATTAGTAAAGGTAGACACAAGGAATGAATATGGTCAGTTTGAGATAGATCAAAGATCATCTGAATAAGGCAATATGTTGGAGAGTGTTGGTATAATAAGGTGGGGGCAGGTGCCTGTCTATCTTAAGATCTCTAGGAAGGTAATTATATTAAGAAAGTAGTGTTTTAGGGAGGTTAATACAGTAATGATGAGCAGAATAGCTTTAAGCAGAGAGAGACTGGAGTCATTGAGATCAGTTAGGAGGGTCCTGCCATAATCTGCATGAGAAGATAAAAAGTCCTGGAGTAAGGTGATAGATGGTAGTGGGGAAAAAAATACAAAATGAAGCCAACACTTTGAAGAGAGACTTGCAGTGCTTAGAGGCAAAATGGGTACAAATCAACATCATAGGCTCCTCCCTTTTCTATTACCTTCACTAATAAGTGATGTCCAATATAAGCATTTTTTGTTTTCACACAGTTTCATATGCATATTTGAAATAATTAAATTCTCATCTTTATATTAGGGGCCCAAACGTTTGTATGTTTTCAATACTTTCTGTTAAAATCTACTTTAGGATGAAACCCCAACTAGTCTTAAAAGGCCCTGACACAATCAAGGACCAAATCTTTTTTAAGATTTTAAAGATGAATACTGAAATCATAGTGTAAGTAAATCAAAGCTTATACTCACAGTTATATATGAAACATACTAATAATGAGAACAATAAGTCAGTCATAGAAAAAGTTTAGATAAGGTCTTAGAAATCTCTGTAGATTAGAAGACATTGTCTTCTAGAGTGGACAAAATATGTTTCACCAAAATGAAGCTGTGAGATTAAGAAAATTTTATAAATAACTAGATTGAAATGCTCAAAACAGTCATTTTATGCTGAATGATGCTTTCCTAGTTATTTAGAGACTGCGGGGTGGGACTGTAGGAGGTTGGCTGGCTACAGGAGGCTGGCTGTGGCTAGAGCGCACTGACCACCATGGGGCAGCTCCTGCATTGAGCGTCTGCCCCCTGGTCGTCAGTGCGCATCATAGCAACCAGTTGACCAGTGTTCAGTCATTTGGTCGCTTAGGCTTTTATGTATATAGATTATTCTTTGTAAAACCTAAGATCGTAATGCTTTTAATCTAGTTTTGTCTCATAGAATTGGCCTTAGTAGTTATCTCTCCACTTAGGTATTCTGAAGATTACTTAGGAAGATAGAAGAGCAAGGCTTTTTTAAAAGGTTTAACACTAGGGGTTATTCTTAATGTACATTCTGTGAGTTTTGACAACTATATGACATATATCCATCATTATAGTATCACACAGAGTATTTTTACCACCCTAAAAATCCTCTGTTCTTCATCTATTCATCTCTATCCCTAGGGGCAAGTTATTTTTTGGAGGCTTTTTGTCACTTTTATTCAAGAAATCAGTAGTAGATATTCTTTATAGCTTGTTTCTTATTTTGTTCAAATTTTTCTCCATTACATTATGCTAGTAACCTTTTTCCCTCTTCATCCCATTGCTTCACTTCTCTTTGTTTCTTGACTAGAATATTATTTTTAGCATCAGAATTCTGGGATTGAAAGTTATATATATATATATATATACATATATATACTGATTTTTTACAGAGAGGAAGGGAGAGGGATGGACAGTTAGAAACATCCATGAGAGAGAAGCATCAATCAGCTGCCTCCTGAACACCCCCTACTGGGGATGTGCCGGCACCTGAAGTACATGCCCTTGACCGGAATCGAACCTGGGACCCTTCAGTCCACAGGCTGACGCTCTATCCACTGAGCCAAATGGGTTAGGGTGAAAGTTTTCTCTGATGGGCTTTGTTTGTAGTAAATTATTGCTCAAAGAGTATGCTTTCATTTTCTTTAAAATACGAAGAATTTTGTGCATATGGTTCAAGTTCTTTGAGTTACTTTTAGGAAGAGTCTCCATGATTATCTATCTTATTTTTTCTCCATTACAGCCAATAGTCCAGAATACAAGGAGAATAGGATAGTATGCATGGTGATTAAAAGTACAGGCTCCAAACCACATGGGTTCCAGTCCTGATTTTGCCCTTTACCACCTGCGCAAACATGGGCAGAGTAACAGAACATCTATTTCCATAGCTGTAAAATGGGGGCAGTTTCCTTATCTGTAAAATAATTTCCTTATCAGAAAATTATTGTCAGGATTAAAGAGAGAACTCATATAACACTCTTAGCATGTAACAAGGATTAAGAAGTGATAGTTGGGTGTTGTAGTTATCCTTATATTTTCATCATTGTTATTAAGATTCCGGTTGCTAGCACCAAGGCCCAGAGATATGCTTTGTATTTGAAACTAAAGATACCCTGTAACCCTGAGTTGTTTCTTAGCTGTTCTGGTTGCAAGTGTTATTTGCACTAAAACTATTCTCTACCATCCCATCCAATATCATCATGTGAAGTCCTAAGCTGAAGAAATGGAATACTTGTGGATGTTCAGATTCCTTGACCAGAGAGAAATCTGTTCTCCTGTTATATTAACAAGAATACATTTATAATAATAATAGAGAATAAATTTATTGAAGTAAAGTAAAGGTGGGGAGACTGGTGTCTATACTTTCTGAGAATTCACCACATTTTCGTACTTAGCACCAATGTGTATGTATTGAAGTAAGTGCTAGTGCATGCAAACTTGAAAGGACTGCTTGTTTGAGTGAAGTATTGCATTCTGAGTGATACAAATTGGATGAATTAAAGTGGCTCTGGGGATTTGTATTTCAGAGCAGCTGAATGGTAGTGACTGTCAGTACACAGGCTTTAAAGCAGTAAAAGTGGGACACAGCAGAGAATGTCCCACTGAGAATCAGGTGGATGAAGTCTATGAAATGCCCAGGTGCTATAGTGTTAGCAACTATATAAATGTAATATGTAATTTTCTTCTCTTTGCTCTTGTCCCTTTTCCTTTATAAAATGGTTCTCTACCTGCACTTTTAAGTTTTTACCTTCAGTCCTCCTCCAACAAAAAGTATGAAATTCCATTTTCATGAAGCCTTTTTTCTTTCACTTTTTGCTATTTGTTATTAAAATCCCTTTTTACTAGAGAGGTACAAACTCGTTTCCTAATACTATTCTTTCCTTCCTATTCTGTTTCTTAAATGTATTATGTGCCTCCTATGGGAGAAGTATTCTTCTAATTTAGAATTCACAGCATGGAGAGCTAAGTTATTTGCTTACCTCATTTATTAATAATTTGAACCACTCCTACTTATTGTTACCATCATTTACACAATATAAGGGAAAATAGATGATAGTGAGGTCAGCTCATTCACAGCAACACTATACACACTGAAATTTCAGGGCCCTGAATGGTTGCACAAACACAGTTTGGTGTGTATTCAATTTTCTATCATGCTATGTTAAAATGTTATTGATTTTTAAAAAGGTTTTTGAAGTGAACTGAAAAATTCTCCTTTTAAGAATATTAGAACATGCCCTGACTGGTTTGGCTCAGTGGATAGAGCGACAGCCTGTGGACTCAAGGGTCCCGGGTTCGATTCCGGTCAAGGGCATGTACCTTGGTTGCGGGCACATCCCCAGTGGGGGTTGTGCAGGAGGTAGCTGATTGATGTTTCTCTCTCATCGATGTTTCTAACTCTCTATCCCTCTCCCTTCCTCTCTGCAAAAAATTAATAAAATATATTTAAAAAAAGAATATTAGAACACATTTCTTAAATATAATATCAAAAATATTAAAGAGGCCTGTGAATATTAGAATTGGCAGGGCATTCACATTCATTTATATTTTATAATTCTGAACAACAAAATGACTAGGAATTGGCTTGGGTTGCTATTCATGTGAAATATTTAGACATACTATATATACCAAACTGACTGCATCTGCGAATATGTAATGTTTTTCTGGTCTGTCATAACTAGAGAAATTTGCTATGAAAAAGATATTTTGGTTCCTTGCGTCATTGTCCACCAAATTAAAACTATATAAATATCTTTCCACATTTTGTTTGTCTTTCATGTTGAATTTTCTGAAATGACTTTCACATTGGTGAGAGTATTCCCTTTTTTAAAATTTGCCCCCACTGGCCCAGCCAGCATAGCTCAGTGTTTGAGCGTCGACCTATGAACCAGGAGGTCATGGTTCCATTCCCGGTCAGGGTACATGCCCGGGTTGTGGGCTCGATCCCTGGTGTGGATATGCAGGAGGCCCTCGCCAGGAATCGAACCAGCAACCTCTTGGTGCATGCATGGGTCAGTGGTAAACTACTGAGCCACGCCCGCTGGACTATCTACCTTTTAAAAACACTATTGTAACTTAACCTAAAAGTGGTAGACATTACCAGAATTCATGACATTTTTAGCTGCATTATTTATGTTACATATGTGCATATATGACATGATGATGACATATGAATTTTGGTTAAATATGATTGAACAAAAAGTAAATATAGTATATTTTATGCTTCTAGATGTATGGTCATAATGAAGTCATATAGCAGATAACCTTTCTCTTTTGATACTTTCAGAAGGTTTTGAAACTAACCCTCAGTTAAAACATTTATGTATTAGCAAACATATATGATAAAAACATTTCCTTTTACTCTCTTTCCAAACATAATATTCCAGAATTATTTCAATCACATTCATTATTCAAAATCCTGAAAAGAAAATAAGAAAGTGTCAGTAAGTGTATGTCCATAGGGTTTCTCCATGATTTGTACCTTTGGGTGAAGTGTATTTCACCTGGCGTTTTTTCTGAGTCAAAAGGTAAAGTTTTTATGTGTAGACCCGTAAGCTACAAACAAATAGGAGCACTCTGCTACAAGAGTCCCTCTGGGCTCCCTGCTGCTGTTTACCCTAGAAGCTTTGCATTAGTTCCCAGTGTTCTTCCCTGAGAAATATGCAAGGCTGACTTCCTTACTTCTCACTCCCCTTCTCAAGGCAACTACCTGTTCACTGTATCTAAATTACTATACCTCTTCATCTCCTTAGCACTGTCTTACTTTTTTTTCCACCCCTGAATCACTTTGGACATTTGCTTCCTGATAAGTAAACTAAAGGCCATGAAAACACTACTAGGTTCTAAAGGCAGAGGTTGAGTTCTGTTGAACAAGCACATCCTCTACCAAAAGTGCCTTTGCCCCTATACTAGTAATTATCCAGTTGTCAATTTCTTCACCACACTTTTCAGAGAAAGCACATTGACAAAGAGGAAAATGTGCATGTTGAGGAAATAACATTATAATACTACATTTTGTATTTAGAGAGCCCCTTTTTTTCCAAAATGCTAATTTTGCATCAAAGCATATGAACTCATTCATCTTGTTTTCATCGCTGGTTGGTCTGAATAACCCAGTTTATTAATGAAGACCAGAGCAGGAAAGGTGAAATGGCTCATACAGGACACACAGAGAGTTGATAGTGCTGCTAAGAAAAGCAACCAAATGTTCTCTCTGCTCAGTACATCATTCTATGTAGGGCTGGATTGGAGGTTATCTCTCATTATTTTAAGTTGCCACCTCATCTCAATTCATACCTAATGGCAAAGGAAATGATGAGTTAAATTTTAAACTTAAGGGTTTTTTTTTATAACTTTTTTTGGTCTTTCAATCTGAAGATGAAAAATACTATTTTTAGATGATGAGAACTTGAACAAAATGTTTCAGACCTCTATCTACTGAAACAATATTATATGTCTCAGCCTTAGAAAGCAAGCATATTTTTAAATGACTATAATTAAATATTGTGACTATGAAAGATCATTAATTTTTATAGCAGATGACAATAATGCGATAGCATATAGCAGGAATGGGGGTAGGGAAGAAAGCTGTCTAATTTTGGCCTATTGGAACCACTATAGATTTTTGGTCCAACTCAGCAGAAATGTAGCTTTAGGAGCATAGTAGCAGCTTTCCTTTCTAATTGGAGACTTAAAAGTAAAGGTGGTTGGGCCAGTTTACTATGCAGACCTGTGACTAACCCTGTGAGTTGTTAATTCTGCTCTTATTGATGCCATCCTGTTTCTAAATGGACATCGGTTCCTGGGGGTATATATTCTTCTCTCAGCTTTGAAATAGTTGTGAATCTTCTGAGAACTAAACAACCTGGATATTAAAAGGCCTTTTTTTCTTTCTTTTTTGCATTGTTGGGGTTGAGAAAGTTAAGAAGTATAGATTTCTTACTATTTTAATAGTTGATTTAATTTACCTTGTATTCTTCATCCTTTCTTTTCCCTTTAGGGGCAATTGTTCAGACTTCAAGAATAATTTAATTTCTTCTTTTGAACCCAAATAAATTCTTTAAGCTATATCAGAGTTGTGAGGTGTTTTTTTTCATGATACAGAAAAAGAATCTAAGAGCAAAAATAAACCAAACAAATAACATATTTGTTAGAGTTTGAAATGTGGTTGCTCATTTTAGCCAATAATTTCCAAATAGTGAAAGGCATTGAAATATATTTATTTAATGAATTTATATGCCTGAATGATAAAATTAGATGTTTGGAACAAAGTGAAGAAATAAGTTTCAATTTTTTTTCTTAGAATATTGCAAATTAAAAGAAACTGTTTCATTTTATCCTTGCTTAATGAAACTTTCTTCCTACATTATAATTTGGTTTCTCCATCAATTCAGAGATGGAAATATATTTTATTGTAACATTCAGGTTCCTCCTGTACTTTCTAATTATAAGTACTCATCAGAGGGCAGATGAGATTATATTCTACCTTAATCAGCCCCTCCTCCACCCAACTGCCTGCCCCTCATAAGACTTTCCTAACTTGGAAAATCACTCTTTAATGTCATGTTGCTGGAGTCTGACGGTCTTGTTCAGTGTGTTTAACGAACTGATTTGTTTAAATTCAGTGCTTTGTGCCATTCCATGAATTTTAGCTAAATATACTGCTATTTTTTAGCAATGTGCACTAAATTGTGTGTGCCTAATTCTGAAAATGACTTTGTACAATCAAGGCTCATTTAACCATTGGTGGTTAGCGAGAAGTTGAGCAACTTACAGTTACTAATTGGTCATGATTGTAAAACACAGTAATAGCGAGGAACTTTCATCTGCTGCAGGCATGTAAGGCACTCTGCTGTCAACCTCCCAGTCATTAGGAATGCTGCAATTTGGCTTATGTCTCCCTAGTCAAGATGTCACAGAGAAGATGTTTAGTCGTGGGAAGCATATCAGTATCCAACAGGCAAACATAGTAATAGGGTAAGCACTTCCAATTGGATTTTCATAGGAGGGATTGACTTGTATGCATTACTGAATCTGTGTAAAATGGTATCCTTTTGGCACTAACTGAATATAAATTTCAGTAAATCTTTTTTCTTGCTGCCGATTAGTACAATACAGTGAAATTTTCTGTAACTGGGGGGAGGCAGTGGTTGGGCGTCTGCTAATAGCCTGAAAATAACTAATGAGGATGTGCTGTGAGAGCGATTGATTGAATAGCTGCAGTCCTGTGTGTTTCTTTCTTGCTTGCTCTCTCTGCAAGCTGTAGAGAGGAGGGGGGAAGAGCAAGACACAAGGAGGGAGCGAGAGAAAAACGCTTTCTCTTAAGTGGAAGTAGCACGGATCCCAGGGGCCAGGAGGCCAGAAATGGAAGTTTAAACTGCATCTGTCTTTTAAAGGGAGAGCAGCAGGAAGCAAAATGTCAGTCTCCGGAGTCACCATTTACTCCTCATTTTTTAAGATCTGGAAGATAATACAGAATACTTTTTTAGGATGTATTTTTTTTCCTTGTTCATGTTGAAATTATCTAATGTTATCTGAGAAGCTGGATTCCTATGTGTCTGTCAGTTGAAGTGGAGATGGGAAGCAGTTGTGATAAAGGTATAATATGTATATATCTATCATCTATGTGTGTGTATGTGCAGAAATATGCATATGTATATCACTCTATAAAAAATTAAATGTAACCTTAATGTAGTGCATAGTAGTTAAGTTGGATATTTATCACATTATGTGCAAAATCTGAAGCTCGTTAGGTAGTTTGAACCGATTTGGGATTCCAGAGTAATGTCTTAGTAAGGTCATATTGCGAGAACAAGGAGAAGCTGATCTATTTTTATATCTGCATAGGCATATATGTATTTTCTCCTGGCAGCAGCTTTCAGTCTTCACATGGCCCTTTGGTTGCAGTCTGGTGAATCATCTTGTCTGCACTGAACTGAACTTTGACCTTTGTGCAAGCACTTTCAAATCATGAGCAACATTAGACTATATTTTGTTCACAAGAATGTAAAAAATTTCTATTAATTCCTTTGCTGCTGACAAATAGAGAAGTAGATTCATACACTGTAAGATACAAATATTAAGTGAACTTATAGATATTAAACAATAGCTTAAAAGAAATTATTTTTATATGTGCACAGATGAGACATAAGCAGTTACACTAAAGCAGATTCCTAACTATGACCATCTCCTAGTCTACATAGTTCAAACACCGCAGAGATAAAAAGAAAAATTATGTGGTTATAGAATATAATGCACCTTTAAAGTAAACTGATTTTTTTGGGGGGGTGGGTAGTGAGAATAATTTCACAATTAAGTTACACATTTTAAATTTTGGGTTCTTAATGGTCTTTCTTTTTCAGAGGTGCCAGCAGAAAGATCCCCTCGCAGACGGAGTATCTCAGGGACCAGTACCTCCGAGAAACCCAACTCCATGGACACTGCATATACCTCACCCTTCAAAGTACCAGTAAGTGTTTCTCTTCTCTGAAAGGATATTTCACTTTTGTCGTTTCTTCTTATAGTTATATTTGCTAAGGAGTAAAACATTTTGCTCCTCAAGAATTTCTTTACAGTACTTAGGGTTAAAGACAGAGTTGTCAACTTTTATAGATTAACTGTACTTAATGTCTATTACTTTAAATGTAAGGTTTATTAGGTTTTAGGGAATTTTAATTTTACTTGTGGAATACTTCCAAATTATGTAACTAAATACATTAAATTCAAATTCCTCTGAACAATAGAGTACAAATCTTTGCAGAATGCTCTTTTATCAAATCACTGGCCAAAACCTATAACAATTCTGTAAAGATGCTGGTGAGATTTTTTTTTTTAATTTTCCAAAGCTGGAACATAAGTAGAGAATGATAAGACTCATAAAGTTGCAGAGGAAATTGTAAGAGAATTTAAACAATTGTGAGTTCTAGTTCTGAAATCAGGTCTGCTTTGCCTAAGTCTGTTTTAAATGACCATTAAAGTGCTCTAGAAATATCCTGGAAGAAATATCCCAGTTTAAAATAATCCTTAAACTGACAGGTAGTACTGAGACTCAGTATTAAATTCAAAGGAATGCTGAGATGGAAAGGCTGTAAGTGATCAGGTCAGCTGACCACCAGTTGCAGGCATAGTTTGAACCATTTTGTTAAAACTCTGATTAATCCATATTTTAATTCATCCATTTTCTTTGTTTATTGAGCAAGAAATATACTAACATTCTAATCATATTATTAAAATTCATTGTTTTTAAACTTGAAAAGAATTACATGAACTTTGTCATTGTTGTAGATACAATGGAAATCAATATAAAATAGAAATAGATTTTTCTATGGAAAAAAAATATTTTTCTTTTAATTCAGCCAAGTTAATATGTTATATTCTTTGTTTACTTATTCCAGTGCTATTTTTTAAAAGTTGGGATGACCTTTTAAGTAGAACTGATATTTTGAGATATATAAGTAGACATTCATGAGTAAGTTAATAACTTAAATGATGTTTAATTTTGGATTAACCCTGAGGAGCAAGATTTCCCTTTATTGTATCTTAGTGCCTTGTAGAGTTTGTGGATATTTGTTATCGTGCCCTTTCAAATTTTTACAAACTTTTCGTTTTTAAAGTTCACAAGCAAATGTTGGATTAATATTCTAAACCAATTTTGATAGGAATTTCAAAATATCAGGTTTCATGCCTTTTACTAAATTTCTTTGTTCCATAGACATAGCTACCTATTTTTAAAACTTTTTATGAATGAAGGCAGCATTTTCCCCTTCCCTCCTTGTTTTATTGATGAAACAGAGATCAAATATACTGAAACCAACTATCCATATCCAGAGTTTGGTACAAAGGGATTGAATTAGAATTTGAAGTTTTTATGCCATCATGCTGGAATAGAATGGTGAATTCTTAGAAATTTTTCTAAGTCAGTAACTGAAGAATATCCCTCTGCAGGATGGTAACATTGAAGTACTTCTAAATTGAGTCTGAAGTTCATGACTGGGCTTTTAAATTTTGAATTCATTAAAAACAATAACTTTATTTATATTTAAATAATAAGTTGACATCTAATCTAAGGTTTACCTTAATAATAAGACTGACTATTCTTGAGTAAAAGTAATAAAGCAATAATGCATGCATATGAAGGCTAGCACTACTTCTGGACAACTTACTCAGTTGTTAGTCTCCTGACAGTCTCAGCTACCTCATGGATTTAGAAATATTGAGGGAAAGAAGAGACCTTTGCCTAACAAATTGCAGTCACCGAGCCTATGCACTTAGCTCTCTAGGAGAATTTAACCATTCCCAAGCCCTCACCTAGACAATTGTTTGAAAAATAACTATCAGAACACACTGTTTGCAGAGTAATAAAAACAATCTGAATCCACTTAGGATAAAGGCAAATAGCCTTACATTCATCAATAGCCCTTATGGGTACCATTACATTACAGGATGAATGGTGCATAGTGTAGTAATTGACATTGATAATAATGATCTTGAATCATCAAGAAAAAGCGAGGTTATATTTGTGTGCTGGACTTTTTAAAAAGTAGAACTGTATAATATTGTGTAATATATATCTGGTGGGAATATTTAAAATTTTGAAGATATGTGATGCTTATAAAACTTATCAGAAAAATCTGGTTTATGAAGTACCTTATTCCTTGGTAATGCTGGATAAATAATTTATATTCTTTTAAGAGAAACCATAATATGCTGGCTAAATGAGGCACTGCCATACTTGGATGTCTGTGGACGTACATTGTATTTTTTAAATTTACATATAACACCAGTAGCTAATGTGACTTACTTGCATCACTTAAATGTATTGCCAGTAAGAAGTATGCCTAGTTTTTAGACTAACACAAAATACTTTCATAATAAATATTATGGTGGACTCTCTGAATACAGAAAAAACAGTACAAAAAGGAACTGAACCTTGAGATACTTAACTGTAAGTTATTTATACAGTATCACAAAGGAGATCATTTCCATGTTAAACTTATGAAGGGGCAGAAGTGAGATTTAAGCACAAGTCTTGTGGCTCTAGGGTTCAGATGTCTTTACTATGATGAATAGCAGGTTCACTGCTCATTAGATGAACCCAAAAAGGAACTAGTAGTGGACTCCCCAAAAGGCCTTTTTTTTTTCCTTAGCAACATTTTCAGGTTTTCTGAAAGCAGAGAAGATGAAATAGATTTTAGCAAGCTTTGACTAAAATTATTGACACTGACACTCTTATCGGATGCTTACTTTGAGCAAAGTATTGGTGATTTGCCAATTATTGACACTTTCTTGGCACTCTGTTTGGTACTGGGGAAGCAGAAATGGATACAGAAATTTCCACTCCCAGAGTACGTATAGTCTAGTAGCAAGAGACAGAAAAAGGACCAGATTCATAAGGAGGTAGATGAGCATGGTGATATGAGCTTTTAACAATGTACTGTGTAAACTAAGGCTTTGCCGAGGAGCCAGGATTTGAGCTGAGTTTCAAAGGCTGAATGAAAATAATTGACAAGGGAAGAGAGAGTAAACCAGACTGAGGGAACAGCATTTTGGAAAGACACACTTCATACAGTAATTGACTCTTTCAGGGAATATGGAAAGTGTTCAGTGAGGCAGGAATTGAAAGTATATAGGCAAAAATGGCAAGAGAGAAGGCTGGAAAGGTAAGTTGGGACAAGGCTGTGAGTGGATTTGTCAGTCAAGTTTAACTAAATTTTGCTGGCTGCTAAAACATTAGATATTTGTATATTGAAATATTTGTCTTGGCTCAAAAGCTAAACCAAGTTTATAAATACTGTGAAGTATCGGTAAATTACTTGACTCTTCCCCTTGACATCACTCAGTGAGTGATGGGTGAGGGGCTCTCATTCAGTGGAGGACCAGCCCAGCACCCACTTCTGGCTACCAGCTGACACTGCTGATAGTTCTAGAGTAGGGTTTAGCATCAGGGAGATACAAGAGAAGCCAGTGGGTAAGAGTTGCTTATATCCTGCTCACTGCTGCTAGATGAGGCAGAAAGGAGCCAAGGAATAACTATAGCAGTGAGGCTACATCAGGTAAAACTAAAACCTTTGTATGTCCTCCCCACTCCCTCAAATTTATATTTGTAAAAATTTTAAATGGGTAACTAATATTCATATTCATATATTCATATAACATATATTCATATATTAGCAGCATATTCATGTATATTCCTTACTTAGTCTACGCCATCTTTGTGTATGTGGTAGGCAGCAAAGTCAATAAGTTTAAAAATAAGGACATACAAAATGAAAAAGGGAACTTATTTGGACACTGAAGGCAATGACTTGGTTTTTAGGAATGTTTAAATGTATTTTAATTTTAATTTTAGCCATAAGAAAAAGCCGCGATTTGTAGGATAGCTGTTCTGTTCTTCCTCCACTCTCACCCCATATTTCTTCACCTTAATTCCAGTTTTAATTATAGTTGACCCTTGAACAATGAGAGGGCTTAGGGGAATCCACCATCTCAGCAGTCGAAAATTTACGTATAATTTGTCAGCTCTTTGCATATGCGATTCCCAACTATGGATCGAAAATAGTATTTGTTTGTCAGTCTTTGTACCTCATTAGATAATGAATATCTCTTTTACTCATCTGTGTTGCTACCCCAATGCCTAACACAATACCTTACACATAGTAGATTCTCAACAATAATTGTGAATGCACAGAATATGTGTGAATTAGTGAAGGACAAGAATAGAGTATCTTTCTACACGTATTCTCTTGGTATTACTGGTGATGTCTCCAAATAGATTACTAAACTAGTTAATAACCACTAAGGGATCATTTGGAATAAATGAGTGTACCTGTGCAGAATATATTTTTCCTCAACAAAGAGAGAATTGAATTTGTTTTTGGAATTCAGGGCTAGGGTATTTTATGTGTATAGGGTACGTTGTATCTACTTAAATTGATTAGGAAGTGAAATTAGATAGATTTCTTTATTGACTTGTTTCTGTAGTTATTTCTTTGAGCCCTTTTGGTGTCATACATAAACTCACAATGTTTCTACAGATCTGAGTTTTGACTGTTAGAACAATTTTAGTCATTAGAATAGTTTTCACCTTTTTAGAGGTCCTTTTTTTCTTTAACATCCTGGTAGATTTTTTTTGGTCATATTTGTCATACTTGTGTTTTCCTTTAAATAAGATATCCATTCTATGTTTCATACATTGTTAAAACTACATTTAAATATTACAGGGGTTCTTAGGAAGAAATAAGTAAACTACTGAAAACTTGCTTAGGTACTTATAATTTAATTTAGAATGGGAAAATAATCATGTCTTGCAATTGTATGTGTTTGTTTCACTTGCCTTAGTTTTTGGAACAGCCTCCTTTCTTGAATATTCTATTTATAAAGTGACTATTGATATTTATGATTTTTTTTTATCACTTCTCCTTAGAAGATGCCATCAATTTAGTTTTGGCTAAGAGAAGGCTGCTTGTGTTCCGGGCCAGGTGCTTGGTGTAGTGTTCTCATTTCCATAACACAATGGTCTGAGTTGGCCTTCCATGTGAATATAACACAATGCAGTCGCAGCTGCTTCATTCGTATTAGCTTTGAGCTTGGCTCTGAAAGAATTCAGGCACTAAAATATATGCCAAGACAACCAGAAAGCATGGCTGAACTAAAGCAATAGCTGACTATTTCTGTGTAACCCTCCTTGTGTTCTTGTTATAGAGACACCTGAGCATTCCCAATCAGATACATGCACTAGATACAAAAGACTATCAAAAGGTGAAACCTTTGCATAGTTTTAGGGAGAAAGTAAAGCTTTGGAATAATAAATGTAGACGAAGTTAAATTCCTGCTTAAAAAGAAATGTCACATCCTTTCGCAAGTTTTGAGATTTTAGGTGCAGTTGATACTGGTCTCTGTTTTGTATAGAATCCTGAATAAGTCCAATAAAAGCCTCAATAAGATCTTTGTTTTTCCAGGTTAAATAAAGAAACAGAAAGCTTCATGCTCACTTGATAAAGACCAGAAAGTGTTCATTGTCAAACCAGTGGTTTTCAACTCTAGCTAAACCTAAAAAATCACCTAAGGAACTCCACAACAATACTAATGCCTAGAATCCACCTCAGACCACTTAAATGAAAATCTCTGGACTAGAACCTAATCTTTTGTATTTTTAAAAAAACTTCCCAGAAGATTCTAACATGTACCCAGGATTTAGAACTATTTGTCTAAATAGTTAAAATATTAGGAACTCATTTTAGTCAATGTCTTTCCATAGACATTAGTGCTTTCTTCTGTACCTTCAAGTCTGATATTTTCTCATTGGCCTAATATTTCTCACAAACAGATTGCTGCATTGCATATTAGTTACCCTTCTAAGTGTTTGCCACAGTCAATTCAGGCGACCGGTCTACATTTATAAAACATTGCTTTATTGTGGTACCGTGACCTCTGACCAGCCTAAGAATCTCAGCCTCAGGGCTGAAATAATCAATTTGAATTCATAGTACCCAAGCTACATATTATTTCAATTTTTGTATTCTCATTGCTATTGTATTCTAGGGTACTTAAAGTTCTGTCCCCTACTGCTTAAATATTCTGTATCTATCTTTCTTCCTTCTCTTTGCTGATAATCTACATGGAGTTAAAATTCATAATAGGATCACCCTGCAGTGATATCTCCTTTAATAAAAGGTATATTTGTATTCATATATGTATGAATATATAACATGAATTTATATTCATATTGTATTTCTATTAAAATTTTACTACCAGAGGTAAAAATAATGGATAAACATAGGGATGTCAGAAAAGAAAAATTATAGTCTGAAGACACTAAATATTAACTGTATCTTTAAATCATTTTGTAATCAGAATGGGTATAATTTTAAAATCTCTTCATGATAAATGTCCTGGAAAATATAAAATTTGGAGCAGAGAAAAAAGAAATAAGAATTGATATGACCCCTTAAGAGAAATAGAAAGGACATGATAAATACCTGGAGGAAAAGGGAGCAGGTGTGGCAGGGAATAGTGCCAAGATTCTAAACTTGAAACAAAGAATGATGGGAACCCTCCTCAATCTATAATAATAAAAGTGTAATATGCTAATTAGACCAGACGTCCTTCTGGACGAAGCTGGGGCTGCAAAGGAAGCCCGGGTCCCGGGTCCCTGCCAGCGGCCTGAGGGAAGCCTGGGTCCTGGGTCCCAGGTCCTGGGTGTCAGAGGGAAGCCGGTGCCAGCAGCGGGGGGAAGGAAGGCTTACTCTTGCACGAATTTCATGCATCGGGCCTCTAGTCTATGGATATTCCTAGAAATGTGTTTGCAGCAGTGCTAACTAGCGGAGATTCCTGCTTATCCTGCCCAGGAGAGGAGGGCTCTTTGAGGGGGAGGATGGGATGAGCTCACTTACAGCTCATTCTCATGGGTAGTGTACTATATGCCCCTCTCCTCGAAGCACAGATATTTTTCTTCAGCTTTACCATTAAAGGAGGCTTAACACCTTTCATTTTACAATTAGAGATAAACATTTTCAAGGGATAATGCCTATTTAAGGGAGCATATAATTAGCCTCTGAGTGTAATTGATATTAGATATTAGGAAGATAGAAATATAGAAAGGGAACCTTGCCAACTTCTTGATTTTGCTAGGATTAGCTATACAGAAAGGTATTTTTGTAGCTCTCAGCTATACCTATACTTGGCAACGTACAGCCATTGCTGGTAAACAGTAATATCCCCGAATTCCCTTTCTAGCATCAGGCCCTTTCATTCTGTTTACTAGTACCAGTACCACTCCACTTGATTTTTAAATACTTTATTTATTTTATATTAAACATCTACTAATTTTATTGTAAATAAACTTTAGTCCAAGCAGCATATTTGATTAAGATATCATTTTAATTTTTTTTTGTCAGGCTGTTGATTAGCTATTAAAAGAAAAGGTGCTAAAAGGATTTGAATAGACATTTCTCCAAAGAAGATATACAAATGGCCAGTAGAGATATGAAAAGGCACTCAACATCATGAGTCATTAGGGAAATGCTAATCAAAGCTATAGTGTGATACCATTTTGTACACACTTGGATGGCTAATCAGCTAAAGAGTAGGTATACTAAGTGTGGTCTATCCATGCAATGGAGTATTATTCCATCATAAAAAGAGTGAAGTGCTAATATATGCTACAACATGGATGAATCTTGAAAACATTATGTTAAATGTTGTATGATTCAGTTTATATGAAATGTCCAGAATAGGCAAATCTATAGAGAAAGAAAATAGATTAATGGTTGCCAGAGGTTGAGAGGGCATATAACTGCTAATTAGGTACAGGATGTCTTTTGGGAGTGAGGAAATGTTCTGAAATTAGACTGTTGTGATGGTTATACAACTTTTTGAATATGCAACAAACCCTAAATTGTATACTTTAAAAGGGGGAATTTGATGACATGTATAGTATATCTCAATAAAGCTGGGTTTTTTCTTTAAGTTTAGGGGGAAAAAGAGAAGATATCTGAATGTTTCTTAATATTGATTACAAATTGAAATGATAATATTGGGGTATTTTGGGTTAAATAAAATGTATTTGGGGAGGAAACAAGACAACAAAATAAATTTCATTATGTAGTGGCTGCTTATCTCCTACAAGTTTTTTTAGATGCTTATTACTAATACTAGAGACCCAGTGCACGAAATTTGTGGGGGGGGGGTTCCCCTCAGTCCAACCTGCACCCTCTCCAATCCGGGACCACTGGCTCCTAACTGCTCACCTGCCTGCCTGCCTGATCACCCCTAACTGACCCCCCTGCCAGCCTGATCACCCCTAACCACCTCTGTTTGCTGACCTGATCACCCCTAACTGCCCCCCCACCGTGGGCCTGGTCACCCCACACAGTCTGCTGTTCAGTCATTTGGTAGCCCCTCACTAACCCCCTGCAGGCCTGGTCGCCCCATGCAGCCTGCTGCTCAGCTGGTTTGGTCATCCCTCACTAACTCCCCCTGCCGGCCTGTTCGCCCCATGCAGCCTGGTGTTCAGTTGTTTGGTCATCCCTCACTAACCCCCCTGCCGTCTTGGTCGCCCCACTCAGCCTGTTCGGTCGTCCGTTCGGTTGTTTCGGAGGTGACGGCCCGTGGCTCTTTATATATACAGATATGGCATGTGTGCATTTGTATTCACACTACCATAATTTTGCCTGTTATAAGACATATAGTTATATACATTTTTACTCAAGCATATAAACATAAGAAACATGACATTTGATTTTAAAAGAAGAAAGCAAATTATGGCAGGCATATATTTGGAATATTTTTAATTTTTGCAAATTTTCCCACCTGAAGAGTTATATCTTATATAATGTGCTTTATAATCTCTTTCATAAGTTCATGTCTATTAAATAAACTGCTTGATCTTTTTCATTTTGTGTATAGTCCATCTCTGCCTCTGCATTCTTAGAAGATATTTTATATGTGAGCTAGTTTAATGGGATAATGCTGAAATTTTCCCATTAGAAGGATCTTTCTATTACTCTGATGAGACAACATCACTCTTCACTGTGAAGAGTGAAATCAGTGATCACCACATCAGGAAACAGAAGGTGATGATATTTAGGAGAATCTTCTTCTAAACAGTCCTCTGTATTCCACTGATGCTTATTTCTGATGTCCTGCAGTAATTTAAAATCAGTTCAACTCAAATTGTATTCACTTAAGTTTTTCCCAAAAACTCCTTCCCCCTGTATTTCTAACTTTGTAATACTACAAATTTCTTCAGTCCTCAGAGATAAAAAGCTGAAAAGCCATAGTATTCCTTTCTTCCCCCCCCCCAAATTCAGTCATCAGATCTTTTTTTTTTTTTGAATATATTTTATTGATTTTTTACAGAGAGGAAGGGAGAGAGATAGAGAGTTAGAAACATCGATGAGAGAGAAACATCGATCAGCTGCCTCCCGCACATCTCCTACTGGGGATATGCCCGCAACCCACGCAACCCAGGTACATGCCCTTGACCGGAATCGAACCCGGGACCCTTCAGTCCGCAGGCCAACTCGCTATCCACTGAGCCAAACCGGTTCCAGCAGTCATCAGATCTTTGTCTTTAAATTCATCCATCCCGGACCCACTGCCACTCACAGACTTTGATTATCAGCCTTACTATTCTTCCCATGAACCAATTCCAGGCCAGCTTCATGAGCATGAGACCAGTACAGCGCACAGGACCTGCTCTCAGAGAGCCCTGTGCATGAGGTTTAATGCTCTGCAATTGCCATCTCAAAATTCTTAATGATTCATCTTTAAGTTTGCGTTTTGTAACTGAAGTCCAATGGGACAATGAGCATGTGCAAGGCACAGTCCCACCTCCTGCTGCCTCCATGGGATGGAATCTACACTGCCCACATCCCCACCCCTAGAGCCCCAGCCAGCCTTCCCTCTCTGCCTCACCTAGCCACGACTGACACTTTCTGATCCTGGCAGGATCCTGTGCACAAACGTGGGAAAAGTAGGGTTTGAGAAGCGCACTCTGTGTTGTCTCATCTCAGGAGAAGGGTTTGGCGGGCCCTCCTTGCCCCTGCCTGTCAGCATCACTAATGTCTGGCAGGCGACCCAAGGCCACAACTCAGTTGGGACAAGCCTCTTGCCCATCCCCAATCCAGATATCTAGTGACTTGCAATGACAGCCGTGGAAAGAGAAAAGGCCTGGCTCAGTTTCCCTGCCCCAGGCCAGGGCATGGCAGGTGGATTTGGTGGCTGGGGAGAGGCAACCTGGCAGCCAGTGGGCCACCCACATAGTGAGTCATGGGCTATGGGATCCAAGTAGGAAGGTCTGTACTTGCTCTGTGCCTGAGGGAGCCTGGCAATAAATAGCAAATTAAAAACACCATAGCAGATGGAGGGAGAAATCAAATTAGTGCTTTACTAGGAGCCAAGGGGCAAGGAAGGGATTAACTATTGAAAATTTTATGATTTGGGGGTGATAGAAATTTTCTCTGTCTCAGTTGTGGTAGTATACATTTGTCAAAACCCATCAAGCTACTCAAAACAGTGAATTTTGCCTTTTGTATATTATACCTACATAAACCTAATGCTTTAAAAGACATGATAAATTTAAAACATAATACATTAGAGTTAAAAGTCAAAGGTTTGAAAAAATGTAATAGGAAGATAATCAAAAGGAACCTGATATTACAGTGCCCTATCAAATAAAAGTGAACCTCTAAGACATAGAGTATTTTTAGGGATAGAGACGGTATGCTAAATATCTTCCATTTGCCCCCCATAGCAAATCTTGACCTAGCAATGGGTTTTTTTTCTTTATTGATTAAGGTATTACATATGTGTCATTGCCCCCCACACCCCCACACATGCCCTCACCCCCCTGGTGTCTGTGTCCATTGGTTAGGCTTATATGCATGCATACAAGTCCTTTGCTTGATCTCTCCCCCTTACCCCCACCCTCCCCTACCTTCCCTCTGAGGTTTGATGATCTGATTGATGCTTCTCAGTCTCTGGATCTGTTTTTGTTCATCAGTTTATGTTGTTCATTATATTCCACAAATGAGTGAGATCATGTGATATTTATCTTTCTCTGACTGGCTTATTTCACTTAGCACAATGCTCTCCAGTTCTATCCATGCTGTTGCAAATGGTAAGAATTCCTTCTTTTTTACTGCAGCGTGGTATTCCATGTGTAGATGTACCACAGTTTTTAAATCCACTCATCTGCTGATGGCCACTTAGGCTGTTTCCAAATCTTACCTATGGTAAATTGTGCTGCTATGAACATAGGGGTGCCTATATCCTTTCTGATTGGTGTTTCTAGTTTCTTGGGATATATTCCTAGAAGTGGGATCACTGGGTCAAATGGGAGTCAATGTTTATTATTATAATATCTATTATACTATCTAATAATAGACAAACATGGTAATTAACCATACCTCCGACACACTTCCCATTGGCTAATCAGGGCAATATGCAAATTAACTGCCAACCAAGATGGCGGCCGGCAGCCAAGCAGCTGAAGCGAACAGGAGGCTTGCTTGCTCCAGTGATGGAGGAAGCCAAGGTTTCCCGCCTGCTGCTGCCGGCCTCTGAGCTGCACTCTAAGAAACAATGTTGCAATTATAGAAGCTAAACAAACCCCAGAAACCTGCTTTCAGCAGCCGAGGTCTCAGAGCTGGAGCCGAGCCTCAAAGCTAAAGCCGGCTCTCAGTTCCAGTGCCAGCCATAGAAGGTAAATAAATCCCAGAATAAAAAAGAAAAAAGGAAAAAAGGGGAGGTTGGGAGCTTCAGTCGCCCGCCAGCCTGAAAACGGCCCTCAGCCCCTCACCCACACTGACCAGGCACCCCAGTGGGGACCCCCACCCTGAAGGGGGTGTGACCAGCTGCAAACAGCCATCATCCCCTCATCCGGGCTGGCCAGGCACCCTGATCCAGGACATTCTTCAGGACAAACCAGCCGGCCCCCACCTGTGCACCAGGCCTCTATCCTATATAGTAAAAGGGTAATACGCAAACTGACCCTAACAGCAGAAGGACTGGGAATGACTGGTCACTATGACGCACACTGACCACCAGGGGGCAGACGCTCAATGCAGGAGCTGCCCTGTGGTGGCTAGGGCGCTCTCACATGGGAGGAGCTCTGCTCAGCCACAAGCCAGGCGGATGGCTGCCAGTACAGCGGTAGTGGTGGGAGCCTCTCCCGCCTCCTCAGCAGCGCTAAGGATGTCCGACTGCAGTTTGGGCCTGCTCCCCGCTGGCCAGTGGACATCCCCTGAGGGCTGCCGGGCTGCCAGAGGGATGTCTGATTGCCATCTTAGGCCCAATCCTCCGGGGAGCGGGCCTAAGCCAGCAGGTGGTCATCCCCTGAGGGGTCCCAGACTGCGAGAGGGCACAGGCCGGGCTGAGGGATGACCCCCACCCCCCGAGTGCACAAATTTTTTGTGCACCGGGCATCTAGTCTATTATAATATACACATATTTCACTTTTATATTCTAATTTAACCTAAAAAAGTCAAGATCTGATTAAAGGATGTTTACTATATTAATATCTCTGTTTTTATATTTTTAAAAGTTTCATAATAAAAGTTTTATTTTGCTTCATAAAAGAGAAACTTTGGATGTTTATCACAAATACACACACAGAGATTCTGAAGCATCAGCTCTGGTCTAGGGAAACAATTTTAATTTATGATAAAACCTTTTCTTTTGATGTTTTAAGTTGCAAAACAAAACAAAAAAAAACGCCTATCCAAAACCTGAACACCTCCGCTAGGGGAGAAATTACCCACATTGAAACTGCTTGTGAACTGTAATGCACCTTGTATCTGTTTGTTATTTTATTATTATTCTTACCTAGAGTTTCCCTTCCTGTCTTGGATTTCCAGTACCTGGAAGATAAACTAAGTAAATAAAATATGATGATTGGAAAATGGAGTTTCCCAAGGGTAATTTTCAGTTACCCTTCCTTTTCCTTTTTTCTTATTAATTTTCTACAGTTAGATTTCGGCCAACATTTATTGAACATCTACAAGTTTCTAAGTTATATTAAGAGATCAAGGAAGGGAATAATTTATATATGGCATAGCCCTTCTTCTGGGGTAATTACAGTCCTTAATATGAACTACTAAAGTATGTAGAATACACAGAGATTAATTCATTAATTAAACTAAAACGTTAAAAGCAAGAATGAAAACAATTCTCACCTGGGTCCTTTCTAGTTGACAAGGTGGCATTTCCTTAGTGTGAGTCATATACCATTTAAAGGAACTATTCAAATTACTTAATCACCTAAAATTGTACAATCCCTTGTGTGGTCGCTGAAATGAAAGCCTCAGACAGGATTGAAGCAGGGTTCTGCTGCACATCACTGTGTTTTTGTGGGAAAGGTGATGACATGTTTCTCTGCCTCCAGTTCACCATGTCTTAAGGGAACAGAAACGCTAGGACACTGGCAAGTCAGCATCTCTTATGGCCACCACTGAGGCTTCGAAGCGTGGTTGCCTGGCAGCAGTTCTATTTCAGTTACCAATGATGCCCTGGTAGCCAAGTTTAGTCTTCGGGGGTTACTCCAGTTTGCAGGTGGTGAATAACTTTTGTCATTATCTTAACATTTACCAAGCTACCAAGAAAGGCAGCATTTGGCTTTTTCCTGGCAGTTGCTAATTTTAAGCCTTATTTTGACAGAAAATAGTGAGTACCAACTTATTAAAGTTGTATCAATTGCGATGACAACTTTGCTGTTTAAAATGATAAGCTGTACACTCTCTTTAAGAATTGTACTCTTTAAGAATCAGCATTTCAGAGGAGAATTAGATGACGTAGAATTTCTTTCGAGGTTTATTATTATTATTTCAGATTAGCTTGGTGTCAGTGAGAAGAATGAGATCAGTTCATTTGTAGTCTTTTCCTTTGTTTCCATTTATGCTGTTGGGTTTCTAGAGTGTGCTTGTAGGAGCATCCTTTACTCTTCATATTAACATAATATATAAACATCATAACTTTAGGAAAAGAAAGACAAGCATCTTCCTCTTGGCATCTATTTTTAAATTTTATATTTGGATTTTTTTTCTCAGTGTCCATATAATCATTTGCATATGAAAAGAATATCATTAGGGTTTCAATTTAGTTTAATTATACAGATAGGAGTCCTAGGGGCACATTTTTCTAAGTTTGTTGTCACACTAGTGGGTTTTTTGTTTGTTCATAGTTTTTAACATACTGCATTTCTGCTTCTTTGTGGTATATAACTATATAGTAAGATATGTGTAAAAATTAATTATAGTATACATGGGGAAAATATATTATACTATAGTACCTAGAGTATTTGAAGAGGAATTAGAATGTGGCATCAGTTAAATAGTACTACATATTGGAAAGCACCTGGCCAGTTCTTGATACCCAGGAAAGCTTCAGAAAATTCATCCAGTCAACAAATGTTTATGGAACACTTATAGTGTATCAGGTATCACTGTAGGCACTGGCATACATCACTGAACAAAACAGCCAAAACTCCTGGCTACTGTGGAACTTCTAGTTTCCTTCCCTTCCTTTGTGGAAAAATTGTGATTTCACCCAGCCTATTCAGTAGTCTCACTCTAGATTCACATTCAGTTAATACTTACAAATACCCATTTTCCGTTACTTTTAAAGTACTTTTTATTCAGATATCTTATTCTTTGGAATGGTCCTAGGAAAAAGGATTTTTTTAAATCCTCATTTTATAAATAAGGAATCAGAAACTTAGAAATTGGAGCCAGTATTTGAAGCCGCACTTTCTGATTCAGAGTTCCCTGCTCTTTCTATTATGGCACTTGCAGCAAAAACAGCATGGTGGCTTTTATTCATTCCACTGTCTATTTTATTTCAGTTATGCAAACATTTGTAGAACTGAATGCCAGATCTCAGACCTGTTCTGGGAATGCAAAGACTGTTTAGTCCCTGCCCTGAGGAGTTCAGGGTTTAGTAGGGAAGACTGTTGGCACATAAGTAGGCATGCAGTGTGCTAAGTGTAAGGCTAATGCTATTTATAGATACTTGGAAGTACAGAGGAGGGGCACCTAATCTAGAACAAGGTCAGGACGTGTCCAAAAAGATACACTGAAGGAACTCATCCCTGAGCTGAGTCTGAACGAGTAACTTGGCCAAGGACAAGGGAGGAAATATGAGCAACAGCAGAGATGCTTGGTGAATGTAGAGAAGTGTATAGGCTTTTAGAATTGCTGGAGTGTAAAGCATGAAGCAAGGAATGGCCAGGGATCAGGCTAGAGTGGTTAGTAGAAACCAGATGAAACCGTATCCTACAGGCAGAACTTTACCAGAACCACTTGTATAGGTACCTTTAAATCAGTTATCCACCCCAGTCCAGTCAGCTATAGCCAGAGCAGAAGAATTGCAAAGCATAGCGACTTGTACTTAAGGAATTGCTCAGAAGGGGACCATTGGGAAAATGGGCATGTCATACACTCTGAGGCTCCCAGAGTAGGTAATGTTGCTGGAAGGCTCAGTGCATAATTGGTCCAGGACAGAAGACTGGCCTAGCTTGGAGATAGTGAATTTTTAGTGGCATCAGAATGTTTGCCTATGTGGTCTTCCTGAATGGCTTAGGCATGTGATCAGAATTTAAACATTGGTTCAGTTTTTTATTTTGGGTAGCTGATCATTAAGAGAATGGAGGTTGTTGGTTATTAAATAGCTTCAAATGATTGACCATGAAGTCCAGGTTGGATAGAAAACAGGGACAGGGAAAAATGGGATGATCAAGAGACTGGAGGTTTCTGTGAAGTTGAAGAGCAGATGTATTGGGAGAAATATATTTTTAGGAAGAAAGGTCAAAGATGAAGATTACTGCTTAAGATGACTGAGGTGGAGATTCTCTGAATGATGATAAGATCTAGGTTATGGCTCTAGGAGTGGGTGGCTGGAGAGGAGGATAAGGATTTTGGAGTCAAGGAATTGTGAAGCGAGGATAGTAGATGGATCACTACCTGGTTATTTACTAGTATGGTGTTAGGAGTCAAGAGATGGAAATATTGCAAGCTAGAGGCTAATGTCCTTAATGAATAAAGGAAATTGAAGGAGAGATTAATTCATGAGAACAGCAAAGAATAATAAAGGATACTAAATCAAGATGGTGTGAACCTCAAGAATATGCTTTATTTCAAACCAGAATTTTATGGAATAAAATTATCTTATGAAATAATAATTTGACTCCAAACATGTTTGGAAGCTGGAAGTTCCACAGTAGCCAGTTTGGAAGCTGTCATGGTAAGCTTGGAAAATCCCAGCACCTCAGCCTGGGTACCACCGAATATTGGACAAAGGAGAATGAAAAACTTCCATCATATAGCGCTCTAAGCTAAACTGTATTCTCAGGTGAAAACCATGTTTCAGTCAGGTCAAGAAGATGAAAAAAAAAAATTTTATATAGCAGATTCTACTACCTCTGTGAAATATCATGGCTATTTTAAAGTTTCCTTAATCTGTGTTCCACAAACAACCATGATTTCATGTATATAGTTACCAGATATTTGTTGAACACTAAATTAGGTTTAGATACTGTGGCAGAAATTCGATAGATATATAGCCCTATACTTACCTTCAAAAGTTTAAAGGACAATGGAAGCAATAATTATACATTAATAGCTGGACAAACTGCCTTTCTTATCTTACTTTGCACTACTCCTAATCATACATCAGCCAGACTGAATCTACTTAATGTATAACCTGTGTGTTCTTACCTCCATGCCATTTCTCATGCTGTATTCCTTGGTACCCCCAAACCTAAATTCAGTCTATCTTTCGGGTCTAGCATATTCCATTCTTCCATATAATTTCCACTTATTTCTCCAGATGATGTAACCTCTTTTTCAACATTCTCAAAAGAATACAGCATGATAGTCTGTGAAAAAAACATGAATGACAACTCCTCTGAGTCATACAGTAACTCAGAGAATGAAGAAGTATTAGGACTACCTTAACCAATTTATTTTGTGTATATTCTTTTTATGAAGATACTATGTGATATGTGACAAAATCTGCCTAAGTACATTTTTTTAAATTTCCTTAACACAGAATAAAAGATCTCAGTGATAAAGCATTTTGTTATAGTTTAATTGGCAGCTTTCTTCTTAGCATACATAAAATAACGGTATGACAATCGGTGGTGTGCTAGATTCAAAGAAATAAGATAACTTTTATTTTGTTATTAAATATGCCAGGCATTAAGAATATGTATCTTCCTAATTGTGTCATATGTATTTATATTTAGTTTCTAGATCCTATATTATACGAACTCCTTGAGGGTAGAGTATGTGTTTGTTTTATCTTTGAATCTCTATAACACCTAGTACATTGCTTTACATAAAATAGACATAAAATAGAAATAAAATTTAAATAGACATAAGTGTTTATTAAATAAATGGATTAAATGAAGTATTCTATAAGTGCCACAAAAGGGGCAAGTTAGAGTTCTATATGAGTGAACATTTACTAGTATGTTCTCACTTAACTGCTTGACTGTGTTTATTAGAAATGTATTTATATGTGATGTTTGGTGTTTGGTCAAGCCCTGGGCTGGATCTCAACTTACGCCAGTGGTTTTTTTAAACAACCGTAAACAAATCCTAATAGATTTCTATAAACTTAGGTCTGGTTTGCTGACTACAGTTCTGAGCAAATGTAGTGACTAGTCCTTGTTGAATCAGAGACAGTGTAAATAAACCTTTACCTTGGAGAACAAATAAAAGTGACTTTTCCTAATTACGCTATGATTGTACAGGAGACCAGACAAATGCCTGTCTCCAAGAAATATGGTCTTTAAATGACAGCCTTGTCAATCAGTCTCTGTAAACCCATAATAAACAAAACAAACAAACAAACAAACAAAAATAGCCTAGGGGATAAAAACAGCCTAAGGAATTTGTCTACGTGGCATTTTCTAGAAATTTTTACCATTATTCTTTGGTATATAAGAACAATGATAAATGGCATAAGCATTTTTTTTTTAGTCAGCAAAATGGTTCTACTTTTGATTTAAATAAATTTGTTTCCATTTTTTCTATTGGAAAGAATGCCTGTGTGTTTACAAAACACCTGACATAGAAGAATACTGTAGTAGTCCACTCTGCTGATTCATTAAATATTTCCAGTTCTCTTTTTAGATACACGGTAGGATTGCACATCCTTTCCCTATTAAAATTAGGTGTGGGCATGTGACCTTTTTTGTCCAGTGAAATGATACCATAAGTGACATGAAGTTTTAACAGCTGGTACATAATTTGTTGCATTTCCTTTATCCTGTTGCAGAAAGTATAGGAGCACATGGATGGAGCTTCTCTTAGCCAAAGTCTCTGTGTCAGAACAGTATAAAGCTGGGTCACCAACTTCCTTAATTGATCTGCTTATAGACATGTAGCATGGTTTATACCACTAAGATTGTGGAGTTATTAGATAAGCATAACCTCGCTTACCCTGATTAATATAGCCTTCACCCCAAAATAGTGGATATGGTGGTAACTAAAAAAATATAAAAGGTTTGACATGCTGATATTTCTTTTTCTTCCTTATGGAAATATATACTGGACATAGGTTCTATAAGAATAATAATCTCAAGGTGATTAGGATCATTTTCCATGTGTTGAAATACTTTGAATTATAACATTCTCTCAAGGCATTTTGATATATTCTATAAGGTGTCCTTTCATTTGCCCACAATAGAATTGTTTCTTGAAAACAGTGACCATTGTCATTCATTCCTGTGTTTATCCTTTTACTCAACAAACTTTTTTAAAAATATGTTTTATTGATTTCAGAGAGGAAGGAAGAGGGAGAGAGAGATAGAAACATCAGTGATGAGAGAATCATTGATCGGCTGTCTCCTGCATATCCCCTATACTGGGGATTGAGCCTGCAACCCAGCCATGTGCCCTTGGCCAGAATCAAACCCGGGACCCTTTCAGTCTGCAGGCTGATGCTCTATCTACTGACCCAAATCTGTTAGAGCCAACAAACTTTTTATTGAAAGACCATTATTTACCAGGTGCTAAGACTAGGAAGATGTTCAAGAACTTTAGATAGTTTGGTGGAAAGTGGCAGGAGGCAAGCAGGGGCCAAAAACTATAAAGGATTTTGTTCTTCTGAAGTTTAGATGCTTCGGTGGTTTCATAAATGATACTTATTTCATTTTAAAATAGCTTCTCTACATTTGAAACTTAATTTTACAAATATATCCAACTTGATATAGACCAAGTTTTAACACTTTTGAGACCACCAACATATTAATCTGTACTGATAACTTAATTTTTTTTTAATCCCTCAATGAAACAAGTAACTTCTCACCTCAGGGCCTTTGTATATGCTGTTTTCTTTCTGTTTTTCTTTAAATTAGTTCAGAAAATTACTGGATCCTATTTCTATTGAAATTGCTGACACCATCTTCTATATTTTTCTATATTATGTTATGTTTTTTAAAATATGTTGTTAGAATTAGTTTTTCTACTATTGTTAGTATAGAAACTATTAAAGAAATAAGAAATTAAGTGCTATCAAAAAGTTTAATTACCCCAATTATGATAGAAGAAAAAAATGTGATCTCATTATCAAGTGGTTTCAAGCAACTATTATTTACAAATTAAAAAATTAAATGTTGAGCTCTGTTTCTGGTCTTCATTATAAAAATATGAATATCATTTGCAAAGGTAGTGGAGAAGAATTTGGAGACAGTAGGGTTCCCTTCTGGTTCTCTCCCATCACCTCTGCCTTTTCATTCTAGGGGTTCTTCAGCAAGCGCCTGAAAGGCTCCATCAAGAGGACCAAAAGTCAATCAAAGCTTGACAGAAACACGAGCTTTCGGCTTCCATCCCTTCGTAATACAGATGACAGGTAGGAAGTTAACTTGCTTAAAACAGAAAAAGCAGTTTTATAGTGGGTTTTGTTTGATAAGGTATGTTGGTCATCTGTAACTTTGCATCAATGACAATTGGAAATATCCAATACAAAACTTACTTTTTTGTCTTGCTCATGTTAAAGCAAGGTCCAAAATGTTGGCTCAAATACCTAGCCAGTTTAAGAATCTTATAATATTAGAGAATGTATGGATACATAGTGCTGTTTTATAGAATCAAGTTCTACTGATCAGAGATATGCCTTTTTTTTATAGAATGACTATAAGGGATGATGATGATGATAGCTAACATTTTTATGGGCACTGTACCAAATGCTTTATATACATTATCTTGTTTAATCTTTATAATAATCCTATACGATATGAAGTTAACCTCTTATCTAGTCTAATAAAAGAGAAACATATAAATTGACCATACCTTCACTATGCCCCAAGCCACACCCATGAGCCAATCAGAACAACTGTATGCAAATTAACCCAACCAAGATGGCAGCCATGGAACTGGAGCAATCAGGAGGCTTGGTTGCCCCAGTGATGGAGGAAGCCAAGCTTTCTGCTTGCCCTGGCTGGCTGTGGCCACCGCTAAAGGCAACAAAGTTTCAATCATAAAAGATAAATAAATCCCAGATACCTGCTTCCAGCCAGCCTCACTGGGAGCTTGGGTGGCTGGGGGCTGTGGCCAGCCTGCAGACAGCCAACAGCCCCTCACCCAGACTGGCCAGGCACCCCAGCAGGACCCTCCACCCTGAAGGGGGTGTGGCCACCCTGCAAACAGCCATCAGCTCCTCACCCAGGCTGGCCACACCCTCAAGGGGTGAGGGTCCCTGCTGGGGGGCTTGACCAGCCTGCAAACAGCCCTCAGCCCCTCACCCAGGCTGGCCAGGAACCCCAGCAGGGACCCCCACCCTGAAGGGGCTGTGGCCAGCCTGAAAACGGCCCTCAGCCCCTCACCCAGGCTGGCCAGGCACCCCAGCAGGGACCTCCACCCTGAAGGGGGTGTGGCCAGCCTGAAAACGGCCCTCAGCCCCTCACCCAGGCTGGCCAGGCACCCCAGCGGGAACCCCACTCTGATCCAGGACACCCTTCAGGGCAAACCAGCCAGCCCCCACCCATGCACCAGGCATATAATAAAAGAGAATATGCAAATTGACCCTAACAGCAGAACGACTGGGAATGACTGGTCACTATGACACACACTGACCACCAGGGGGCAGGCGCTCAATGCAGGAGCTGCCCCCTGGTGGTCAGTGCGCTCCACAGTGGGAGCTCTGCTCAGCCACAAGCCAGGCTGCCGGCTGCCAGCACAGCAGTGATGGCGGGAGCCTCTCCCGCCTCCTCAGCAGCGCTAAGGATGTCTGACTGCAGCTTAGGCCTGGTCCCCCCTGGCAAGTAGACATCCCCCGAGGGCTCCTGGGCTGCCAGAGGGATGTCTGACTGCCAGCTTAGGCCCGATCCCCCCCAGGGAGCAGGCCTAAGCCAGCAGGTGGACATCCCTCGAGGGGTCCCAGACTGCGAGAGGGTACAGGCCGGGCTGAGGGACCTCCCCGAGTGCACAAATTTTTGTGCACCGGGCCTCTAGTAATCCTATAAGTGGTAAAAATGGTATTTGAACTTTGGCAGTTTGGCTCCAGGGTCCCACTCTTCACTGCTATGTTTTCTAAGCATATGGAATAGGTCTTATTGCTTTTCAGTGGCATCTGGAAGACATCTATGAAAAGGAGGCCTGGATTTCAATAACTAGGGCTACCAGCTTGAGTAAACCCCAAATGCACAGCTCACTAATGATAACAACCTTCCAAAATCTTTGAATGTGTGCTAGGATGGATACATTTTTAATACTTCATATTCCATCATTAATAAATAAAATCTAGGAAATAGCACTTATTGTATCTTGACACATCATCACCATCATCAGTATTTATTGAATACTGACTATGTGCCAAGCCTTTTTAATGTAGTTTCCCATGTAATACAACCCTAAGTACTACTATTACTGTCCTCATTTTACAGATGAGGAACTAAGGCAAAAGAGATTGAGAGACTTGCCCAAAGTCACATTTGAACTCATATCTGCCTTTCATATTTGATAATCTTATTTATACTTGGGTTTCTTTTGTTTCAGTAAGTCCATTGTTTTCAGTTATCTGCAAAACAAACTTCAAAAATATGGATTATAATCTCTGTAATAGCAGATTGTAGACTTGCCAGAAAGAATTACTCTCATTTTGTAGAGGAAGAAATGTGTCTTCCATACTGAGTTGATAAGAACTACTGCTTTATCTACTCTCCTTATTCCTGAAATACATTAGAGGTGTTCTCTGAAATTTGCAAGTCTATTCAATTTGCAGTGTAATTGTATTGTTCATTATCTCTATTATACCTCTTTGTATTAAGGTTATCTTTAAAAAACTGATCTTTTCTCCTCATATCTTTTCCTTCGATTCCTATTATTCTGCAGCTTTTATCATTATAAGAATTTAAATCATTGTATAAATATTTTAATAAAAGGGAATGGTAATTTTTTTCAGAATATTGGTTTTTTAAGAACAAGGAGGTTGTGCAGCAACTAAAACACTCCCAATTCAATAGCCAGTTTGCAGCATCCTGTGTAAATGAGGGAGACAAAGAGAGAGTTTTTACACGAGTTGTACTTTATTTTTTAAATTTGCACTAAATATCACTTTCTTATTTTCAAACAGAATGCTCTCTTCTATTCCATTTTGCTTTAGGTAACCTACAGGAATTCTTGAATTGGATTACCAAAAGATCATATTCTCTTTAGTTTCTTACATCACTGCTTTATAGTTGGTGCATAAGAAAAAGGACATATGTGACCCCAAGCACTTGTACATCAGGGTTTATAGAAACATTATTAAAAGCCAAAAAGTAATGATGACCCAAATGTCCATCAACTGATGAAAGAATTAAAAACTATTATATTCATACAGTGCAATATGATATGGCCATAAAAAGGAATGAAGTACTGACACATGGTACAACATGGGTAAACTTTGAAAACTGTATGCTAAGTGGATGAAGCCAGTCACAAAAGACCATATAATGATTCCAATTATATGAAATGTCCAGAATAGGCAAATCTTTAAAATATTTAGAGACAGTAGATTAATGGTTGCCAGAGGCTGGAGATATGTGCGGGCAGAGGGTGATAAATGAGGAATGACTGCTAATGGACATGAGGTTTATTTTTGGAGTGATGAAAATGTTTTAAATGTAGATTGTGGTGATAATTCCACAACTCTGAGTATACTGAAATACACTTTGAATGGGTAGTTTTATGGTATGTGAATTATATCTCAATAAAGATGTTAAATTATTTCTTTAAAAAGCTGGCCAGGAAGTACTTTACAATGAGCCTCATTAGTCTATAAGCTCCACTCCAGCAAACAAAGCTTCCATTGAGCTTTTTAGTGCATTACTCTTAAATAAAAACAGATAGCCAAGATTCTCCAGATATTTGAGGAAAGTCTCCAACATGAAAGACAAATAAATAGGAGGAAGGAAAAAGAACCCAAACGAAACAGAGATAATATATAGAGCCAAAAACAACTTCAGAACATAATGAATATTTTCAGAAGATAAGATTGTGTATCCGTGAGACAATAGCAAGAGGGAACACCAGTGAAACAAGGAAGAGAGCTTGGAAATTAAAAATATAAAAGCTAAAGTCAGGTCCCTCTCCCAGAAAGTGGAGCAGAAAATGAGAAAAATCAACCCAAAAGGTTTTAGTAAAAGAGAACATAGAAAAAAATTAAAGAAATAGTACAAGGAAATTTCCTAAAACAAGAAAACATAAAAGTCCACATTGGAAATACCACCAAATTCCCAGCAGTGAATGAAAAAAGGACAGAGGACACCCCTTCCCCCGCCCCCCCCAACGCACTACACATCATTTCCCATCATCATGAACAGTCAGAACATTGAGACTTAAAAAATATCTTAAAAGCTTCTAGAAAGAAAAAGTAGATTACATATGAAGAAGGGGTAGAGGACTGCATTGGAATTCTTAACAGAAATATTGAGAACCAGAAGTCAGTGGAGCAATGTCTGCAAAATTCTGAGTGGAAGTTATTTTCAGTCCAATATTCCAAACACAGGGCAGTCCTTGAATGTCAGACTGAGAGGTCGGGAGTTGGTTGTATAAGCAATGGGAAACCTTTAAACATTTTTTGGTAAGGAAATAACCTAATCAGAATTTGTGCTATGTATGGACTAATCCAGCAGTGGAATTTCAAATGACTTTGTTTGCAGAGACTAAGTTTGGGAGGCCACTTAGCAAAAAGCTATTTGTAAGAAATAATGAAGGCTCTGAAAAGGGTAGTGGCAATGGGAATGAAGAGGCAGAGACAAGATAGGAGGAACATTTTAGAGGCAAAATCAATAGGATGTCACAAAGTCATTATTGTTCCAAAGCCATCTAATCAGATAAAAGCTGGTAAAGTGATTTCCTAGAATCAATATTGGCAGCGTTTTCACATTAAAGCCATGTTATGTAGGAGGGTGTTGGGATAGGAGAAGACTCTGATATTTCTGCCTTTCATTCAAATATACTTTGAAAAGTTTGAAAAATTGGAAATACTGAAAAACGGTGGTCAACTACATTGTCAGGCATTCCAGGATTCCAAATGCCTGTCAGGTTGCCAACTTTACTCTGGAAGTGCTGCTTAAATCCACCAGTTTTGAGGTAAAGATAAGCACATGTAGAATTTTCTCACACTCTTCTAATGTCCCTCAAATAAAAACCTTCAAAGTAATATTCTCTATTCTGAGGCTCAGCTTGTTTGCTCTTTCTCAGGAGATACCTAAAACTGAGTATAGTGTTCTTGAGCTTCTCCTATTTAAAATTATTTCTTTAACTTTTAATTTGAATTTAACTACTCAAAATAAGTTGTAAAAATAGTACATAGGTTGCAAACCTTTCTCCCTGCTTTCCCAGTAGTGATACCTTATAATTGTATGCATAGCAAAACTAGGTCAGTAACATGGGTACAATACTATTAACTAGATTGCAGACATTTTTAAGTTTTCTCCAATTTTTGTATGCACTCATTTATGTGTGTTTATAGTTCTCTGCAGTTTTATCTTATGTATACATTGATTATCTATACACTACCACAATCAAGGTACAGAATAGTTCCTTTTCCAGAAAGAACTCCTGCTACCCCTTTACAGTTATACCCGCCTCTCCCATCCTTTCCTGTCTCCTATCAACCAGTAATTTTTTTTACATTTCTTTTCTTTTTTTAATATATCTTTATTGAAGGGAAAGGAGAGAGAGAGAGAGAGAGAGAGAGAGAGAGAGAGAGAGAGAGAGAGAGAGAAACATCAACGATGCGAGAGAATCATTGATCGGCTGCCTCCTGCATGCTCTCTACTGGGGATCGAGCCTGAAACCTGGGCATGTGCCCTTGACTGGAATCGAACCTAGAACTCCTCAGTCCTTGGGCTGACCCTCTATCCACAGCCAGGGCATTTTTTTTTTTTTACATTTCTATAGGTTTATTTCAAGAATCCTATCTAATAAAAGAGAAAAATGGTAATTGGCGTACAACGATACCCTTTTCATTGGCTAATCAGGGCTATATGCAAATTAACTGCCAACAAGATGGCGGTTAATTTGCATATGTAGGCACAATGCAGGGAGGCGAAAGGGAAAGCAGGAAGAAGCACCCTGCCACTGACAGTGATCGGAAACCCAGGGGGGAGGTAAGAGCTGGGGGGCAGGGCAAAGGCGGCCCTGGGGCCGCCTTTGCCCTGCCCCCCAGCCATGATCAGAGAATCAGGTGCCTTTTCCGCCCTGGCCAATGATAGCAGGAAGTAGGGGTGGAGCCAGTGATGGGAGCTGGGCACGGTCGAAGCTGGCAGTCCCGGGAGCTAGGGGTCCCTTGCCTGGGCCTAAAGCGGAGCCCACGATCGCGGGGCCGCTGCAGCTGCGGGTCCCCACTGCCCGGGCCGACGCCTAGGCCAGAGGTGTTAGGCCTGGGCAGGGGCAGAGCCTGCAACCACGGGGAGCTGGGGGTCCCCTGCCCAGGCCTGACACCTCTGCCAGAGGCCTCAGGCCTGGTCAAGGGGCCGATCCGGTGATTGGTGATCCGAGGGTGATGAGGGTCAACTCCTCTGGCTGAGGCATCAGGCCTGGGTTGGGGGCGGAGCCGGGGATTGGGGGGATATGATGGTCCCCTTGCCCAGGCCTGAAGCCTGGGTCAGAGGCGTCAGGCTTGGGCGGGGGGTGGAGCAAGTGATCAGAGGGAGATGGGGGTCCCCAGCCCAGGCATGATTCCTGGGCCAGAGGCCTCAGGCCTGGGTGGGGGCCAGAGCCAGTGATCAGGGGGAAATGGGGGTCCCCTGTCCAAGCCTGACACCTCTGGCGGAGGCGTCAGGCCTGGGCAAGGGGCCGATCAGGCGATTGGAGGGTGATGGGGGTCTACGCCTCTGGCTGAGGCATCAGGCCTGGGCTGGGGGCAGAACCAGTGATGGGGGGAAATGAGGGTCCCCTGCCCAGGCCTGACGCCTCTGTCAGAGGCGTCAGGCCTGGGCAAGGGGCCGATCCTGCGATTGGAGGGTGATGGGGGTCAACGCCTGAGGGCTCCCAGTATGTGAGAGGGGGCAGGCTGGGCTGAGGGACACTCCCCCCCCCCACACACCCAGTGCACGAATTTCGTGCACCAGGCCCCTAGTGTTATATAAATGGAATCATATAGTATGAACCATTTAAGATTGCCCCCCCCTCTCCCCAACTAAATAGAATGCCCTTGAAATCCATCCAAGTGGTTGTATCTTTCAATAGTTTTGTTCCTCATGTTGCTGGATAGTATTCACTGTATGGATGTATCAGAGCTGGTTAAACCATTCACCCACTGAAGAACATTTGAGTTGTTTTTAGTTTTTACCTATTATGAATAACGTTGCTGTGAACAGTTGTATACACGTAAGTTTTCCTTTCTCTGGTGCTAACACACAAGGATGCAATTGCTGGGTTGTATGGTAAGTACATGTTTAGGTTTATAAGAAACTATCAAACTATTTTCTGGAGTACCTGTACTATTTTACATTCCCACCAGCAATGTTTATGGGTTTTTTTGGTGTCCCAAGAGATTTTCACATATGTTTTTTCTAGATTTTAGAAGTTTTATGATTTTTAGCTCTTGTTCAGTCTAAGATATTAATCAAAACTGCAAAGTTGCTCCTGCCAAGCCAGTTATAGGGAGTCTGTCTTCCATTGTCTTTTTTTCATCTACTTGTAACATAGTGCCTGACATATTGCACACCAAGTAATTATTGATGGATAAATGGATTCATACATATATTCATTTATTCAGCCAAACTAGAAACTAATGGGAAAGCAAATAATCATTCCTAAGAATGATTAACAAGTAAATGTCATTGAACTCCATCAATTTTTCCTTCGTTTACCCTCTTTTCATCCATACTTAATTTTATGGCAATAATGAGATTAAAAGTCTAAACAAATTCAGAAAAAGAGAAAGAAAAATTATTAGTGTTTTCATTCACCCTTTAAATAGCAAGTATGTTAGTTGAGTTGGTTTATGAGTGTGGTTTGGTTTAGTTTCATGGGTGTTTTTTAATTCAATATAGTTGTGTTTATATTAAATTGTTTAGGCATAGTAGAGTTTATTCCATTTGTAATTTAAGGACAAAAAAAGAATATGGTACAATTTCTGTAAAGAGATTGTCATATTGGAGGCTAGTTGAATTTTCTGCCCTCCAGAACGTGTTTTAATATTTATAATCTTGTCTTCCTCTGTGTCCAACTTCATTGTATATATACGTGTATTTGTACCAAAATACCTTGAATGTCATTTTTGTCTATGATGATATATTTCCTTCCCATGTGTTTGTTCATTTTAAGTGACAACTCAGGTTGACAAGTATCCTTTTTTACCATTAGCAGCTGGGCTCATTAGACCATCCTGTCTAGAGGCAGAGAACAGGGAGAAGGAAGATCAACAGTGTATGTTATGTTTCCATAAAAAGCTTTTTGTGTGCTGGTTGTGTGGGTTTCTTTTAAGCTAACATAAAAGCAGTAAGTAATAGAAGCAGCGGGAACTGGCTTTCACTGCAGCAGATACCCAGTGCAGCTAGAAGGACTTTTTTTTTTTTTTTTTGACACACAAGTAGAACTCTGGTGAATGAACTTTAATTTCTCCTTTAATTCATCAAGGGAAACCTTTAGCGTTGTAGTATAGGAAAGGATATGCTTTTACAAACAGAAAACATCAGTTGGATGTTTTCATGGATACCGGGTTTGAAAAACAATTGAAATTGGGAAACAAGTAAAGCTATATTTTTCCCAAAGTGAGATCTCAGATGCAATTTAAAAAAAAAAAAATGATTAGACCCTGTGTGAATTTGCTGGTGTTAGGGTAAACAAATTTTGTTAATTACTACCTGGGAAATTTTCAGGTGAGTCCAACTGCCGCGAATATACATTGCTGCACCCACTTAAAGCTGAGCTGTCTCTTCAAGAATTCAGTGGATCAATCTGGAGTCAGGACTGCCAAGCCAAGCAGAAATTCACCTGCACTGGAATACAGGATTTTGTGTGGCAATAAGCATTTTTAATGAAAAGTTTCCCAAGTTTGGGGTTGAATCTAAACATGTGGCAGATTGAGCTAGCACATCCAAGCACTGTTGGTGCTTTGGGGGAAATCTGGCTTCTGTATGGTTCAGCTGAGTAAAATCCAGCTGTGTTTTACTTAACGCTGCACTAATCAAAGTTAAGCTGACTCCCTTTTCCTTCATCATCACTGTATCCAGTGGTGTGTGTGTTGGCTCCTCATACCCCACCCCTTCACATTTGTCTTTTAAGACTCTTTTCAGATACGCATGTGTGTTAAAGCAATATAATAGTCACTCACTGTAGTAAGTAATAGAAAGCCTCTCCTGCCTGTAGTTTATCTCAACAAGCCGTCAGAAGCTGCAGGTAATCTTCATCTGCAAAGCAGTTAGATTTTTAACCCTTACCTCTCACATTGCTAGAGGGAGGTCTTAGACTCAGAGCTTACACAGAAATCAAGGTTGTTGGCTGATCTTAAAAAAAATGTAAAACCATGGTGTTACTACTAAGAACTAATATTGCTTCTGGAAAGCAGTTTCATGATTAAAGCGAGAAATAGTCAAATTGGAGCCCTGAATTATCCTTACACAGTGTTTGGCGTTGGTGGGTAGGGGTGTGGGTGTGGGTGTGGGTCAGGGAAAGAACTCAAGGGATTCACTTTCAAAGTTAGGTTTCTTAATGAGGGTCATTGTCAAAGTGGACTGGAAAAAATGTTTTAAATTTTTATTCTCTCAATAAATTCACATTTTGCTTTCCATTAGAGAAGTAAGCAAGCTGCCTCACCAGCTGCTAAAATTCTCTATTTAGCAGATCTAAGAAAATCAATTCTTATGAAGGTATAGGAGATGGTAAACATGATTTAGAGGGGATTTGAGGTTACTGATGCTATTATGTATAAATATTTGCACAGATAATGCCATCCCCACTCACCCATCCCCCAGCCATTCCCAGGCTGCTTGATCTTACTGTTTACTGTAATCCTGCTTCTCTGGGAATTACTTCTGTCTTCGAAGAGATACTTTCTTCCCAATACAGGAAGGGCTTGCTTATTTATTCAGTAGTAATGTGGAACATATTAATGACTTTGGGGTTCAGTTCACTGGGTGGGTGTAAGTATGTGCACATACATACATACATACATAAATGGTGAACAATAGGAGATTCTGAACTATGTATTAATGCTGTTTCAGTAACTGGGAGAAGTTTTGAATTCTAATTCCAAATAACTTGGTTGCAAAATCTGTTTATAGCTATGTTTGGAAGTTAGACCTGAGTATCGAAATGAAGTTTGTTAAGCATTGGAAATTCAGTGAATAAAGAATTTTACCCAATTTTTTCTAAAAGAAAAAAGAATGTGTAACCCAGATAAGATAAATGTAAAATGATACCTAGAAACATTAGAGTAATCACTGCACAGAAAATAGAACAGATGTGAGAGAAAGATTGTTCTTGCAAGGTAGAAAGTAGCAAATACCTTCTAACAGGAGGCAGGGAATCATATGGAGCAAGCTAAAACTTCTCAGCTTTGTTTCCTAGTAGAGTTAAGAGATTCTCCTCCACCCCCAGGTTGCCTCAGTTTTTCCTACAGCCTTTGACTATGAGAAATTGTTAATGGAAGTGGGTGAGGACCTTGCCATTCCTTTCTTCCTCTCTTAAAGTGGTAAGCTTGCAGAGCATGCTCCTTGAGTCCTTCAAGCTGCAGCTTCTCCCTGCTGCCTTCAGCTCTAATCTCCTTATAGGTGTAGCACCATGGCAACAGCCCAGCCTAGAGCCCAGGAACCTTGTTTGTGTTACCTAAGGGGCTGATGCAGTCTGAGAAAGAGAGGAAGGAATATTACCGATCCTGCCGTCTGTTTAGAAGATGATTTCGTGTTCTGCTGTTTGTCTTTCTGTTCTGCTTCTGTTGAGGATTTGAAATTACTCCTGGAAAACATTGATCCAAAGATGTTATCAGTAATCGAAGGCAGCAGGGAAACCATCTTCTATTGGTTCTTGTCTTCTAAACAGAGAGTTGTTTTCTGAGATGTAGTTCAGAAAGTGACTTGCTATACCGTGACATGTGGCACCGCTATGCTTTGGGGTTGCACTGCCAGTTGGCTGTACAATTGCTTCATGTAGGTAGACATTTATTTTGTTTGAAATAAAATTAAGTTTTGTTTTATAATATTTTCCTAGAGAATTTTAAAAATAAAAGTGAGCCTTTTGTCATCCCTCCTTCTATGTTAAATATGCCTTTTGGTTTCCTGTTGTGAGGCTCACTATCCGAGTGTGAGGCTTTTTCCGTCCAAATAACTCCTCCTGGGAAAATGGGCTGGAATTGTTGTTTTCTGTATGTTTTAAAAAGATTACAGTATCCTATTGCCTCAACCAAGCTTCCTGTGAAGCATAGTGGGAAAGTTGCACGCTAATCACATTAAAGTAAAATTATTTTAGCATTTAATTATTTATAGTTGTTGCATTATATAACATGTCATTATCTTATCCAGTAAAACTAAAGGAAATAAATGTGGAGCTGCTACATTTTTATGTACAAAACATTATTTGGCTTTTATGCATACTTTCGTGCAACATTAGTTGGCTTTTGTGCACACTTTTGTGTATTATTAGTGCTAAATATAATTATTGGCTTTTTGACCTTAAAAAGACTGCTGAATATCAGAGCACACGTTTGTTAGTCTAAACATTAAATGAAAAGAATGGAGTAAAATCCTGTTGCTTAAGATGTTTCCTATTATATGGAGTTTATTAAATGATGTTAGAATAGAAACAGAGGGAAAGAGCAGCCTTTAGTGCTAATTTTCTATATCTCATTATAATTTAACTGAAAGCTACTCTGACATTTCTGATATTTCAGTTCCTTTTACTGTTTTCATGGTTATTTCAAGGAAATGAATGAAGTTGCTTATTTAATATATTTTACAAAAATTAATGTCTTCACACAAGGCATTTCTTTTTATCCCTATTACTAGGTACTTCTCGAAATTATATATATATATGTGTGTGTGTGTGTGTGTGTGTGTGTGTGTGTGTGTGTGTGTGTGTGTATATATATATATATATATATATATATATATATATTCATTTATATATTAAAAACTGTGGGGTTTTCAGCCAATAAATAATATAATTACTGAGTAAAACTGCATGGCTATCCATTACTGAATTCAAAAATATTGTGCATTATATTGTTTGACTTTGCTGATTCCTCTGAGGGGAAGATAGTAAAATTCTAGCTCCTATGGTGACAAGAGTCATGATTCCCAGCCTTCTTTTTTAAACAGCTAGGAAACAAAATCAGTCAGGATGCCTGAATGGTATTCACAAAGAACTGTTCTTCTAGATGAGAGCTTGAACATTTCTTTTGTGGATGGGAGGTTTCTTCAAGGCATTTTATTCTTAATTCATATTTATACAGTAAAGCATGGATAGAACCAAAAGCTTGCCAGAAAAGAATGTCATATTGAGATGGAAATCAGCCCTTTTGAAAGGCAGGGTCGTGTGCTGAAAAGCTTGGCTCTGACTGTGTGTGTGTGTGTTTATCAGTAATAGAAGAGGATAATCTGAAAAGAAGAAATAATGTCTTTTGATAATACCTTTGTACAAATAAGAGTATATAAGATAACCTTGAATAGTATATATTTCTCCATCTTCAAACAGGAGTGAGGGTAAAAACATCTGTACTGGAGCTTTGAGCTCCCTTGAGACTAGTAAAATTATGATATGCATTTGCTTTATTGAGGAAAAATTGTGTGTGAGTACACACAAATAAATATATACGGTTTATATGTGCCACATAAATATGGTTACTGTTATTGTTACAGATTAACTATTAATTTACTCCTCATTTATTTTTTCTTTAGTTATTTATACATTTCTTGTCAGCCTCCACTGCATTAGACTGTCATTTCCTTTTTGGCCATGTAGTTACATTGTCTTACATATCTTTTTCTATGTTAGGTCTCGTGGGCTGCCTAAACTGAAAGAATCCCGTTCCCATGAGTCCTTGCTGAGCCCATGCAGTGCAGTGGAGTGTCTGGATCTTGGCAGAGGGGAGCCTGTATCCGTGAAACCGCTTCATAGTAGCATCCTTGGACAAGACTTCTGCTTTGAGGTAAAAAAGTATAGAAAAAAGGAAGAGTAGTTGAACAACTAGCAGATCTTCTATCCAATAATTCTGTGTTTTTATTACTATGGTGTTGATGATTTGATCATCTTAACTAGTTTTTAGTTACTGGAAATTACCTACTTCTAGGGAAAAGGCTTAGAAATCTGTCAATCTAATTTTATTGGTGGTTAAAGTTATCAATGATGGCTTCTCATTCCTTTTGACTTCATCTGCTTTCAAAGTAAATGAGTTCTTTAGTACATTCTCAGCAGAGGCCACAAGACTAACAATAATATTAAATTTGTATTTCAGTTTTTTAGTATTGATAAAGATATCAAACACTATCTTGTTATTTTTCTCCTAAAAGTCTAAGCCCCAGTTTTAATGATTCTCTGAGGAAATTGACCAAAAGGTAATTTTTCTAACTCTTTCATGGGCAGTTTAAGATCTGGGACCATGTCTTACTTATTTTTTATAATCCCCTGCACCTTGCACAGTTCCTGGCACATTACAGGTGCCTGATTTCTTAAATGAACAAATTGTCCTTAACCATTTCAACATGTCACTAATATAAAACTTATCAATGAGATTTTTTTTTACCATTCTTTTTTAGGGGAGGAGGGTACTAAGTCTTCAAAATCTCCTGTGAATTTTACATTTATAGCGCATTTCAATTTGAACTAGTTACATTCATTTCAGGTGTTCGCTAGTCATATGTGGCTAGTAGCTACCATATTAGATCAGAATATATAATCTGATCTAATTTACTAGGTTGTAATCTGAAATTGAGTTAATATATGAGCACACTTAGCAATTTGGACAAGTCACTTGTTAGTGTTTTTCTTGAAAGTCACTTGAACTTCCTGTATTTTAAAAGTCGGTTCAACAGGTTGTATACCAAGCCCAGTGTTAAGTGCTAGGCATATAGGTCACATGTTCCATTTTTAAAGAAAAATGATAATAGTGGTCAGGTTACCCTCCTAAAGACTAGAAATCACAAGTGAGTTGCCTAGTGGAGGAGATATAGATTCCAAAGACAATAACCCAGTACTGGTAACTCTGTCAGTTTCATTAATACCATCTTATCCTATACTAGAGGCCCAATGCATGAAGATTCATGCAAGAATGGGCCTTCCTTCCCTTGGCTGCTAGCACCGCCTTCGCTCTGGCCGGAGCCGCCTTTCTACCTTCGTTCCGGCCCAGAGCCACCTTTTCTCCTTCCCACGCTGCTGAGCAGCTGGGGCAGTATGGAATGCCTGCGTCCCGCCCTGCCCCCGGCCGCTCAGTGCCTGTGCATGCAAATTAACCTGCCATCTTTGTTGGGCTAATTTGCATACTCACTCCTGATTGGCTAGTGGGAGTTGTGAAGGTACGGTCAGTTTGCATCTTTCTCTTTTATTAGTGTAGATAATAAAGCTGTAATATGCAAATTGACTGTCACACCTCGCACAAGATGGCCGCCCCCATGTGGTCAAAAGATGGCCGCTGCAAGATGGCCGGCAGGGGAGGGCAGTTGTGGGTGATCAGGCCAGCAGGGGAGGACAGTTGTGGGAGGATCAGGCCGGCAGGGGAGAGCAGTTGGGGGGACCAGGCCTGTAGGGTAGGGCAGTTTTGGGGGGACCAGGCCTGCAGGGGAGGGCAGTTAGGGGCAACCAGGCTGGCAGGGGAGGGCAGTTGGAGGCGATCGGGCCAGCAGGGGAGCAGTTAGGCGTCGATCAGGCTAGCAGGGAAGTGGTTAGGGGGTGATCAGGCTGGCAGGCAGAAGCGGTTAGGAACAATCAGGCAGGCAGGCAGGTGAGCGATTGGGAGCCAGCAGTCCCAGATTGTGAGAGGAAGTTCTGACTGCTGGGGATTGGGCCTAAACCAGCAGTCGGACACCCCTGAAGGAGTCCCAGATTGAAGAAGGTGCAGGCTGGACTGAGGGACACCTCCCCCCAGTGCATGAATTTCATGCACCGGGCCTCTAGTAATATTATAATGAATGTGGTGCTAGGGGGCACCCAGGGAGGCCTCAACCTGATCCAGGTCCTTGTCACAGAATAAGAAGGAATTCAAGAGGGTGACAGAAAGATTTAGCATAACGGAATAATTTATTAACATGGCAATATGCACTTGAGAAGTGAGAGCGGGCAATCTTGGAGAACAAGACATGGTGATGGGGTCTGGGTGGAAGGTTTTTATTAAACACTAGAGGCCTGGTGCATGAATTTGTGCACAGGTGGGGGCCCATTGGGTTAGGCCAGCGCGGGGAGGGGCCACGGGTGGTTGGCTGGCTGGCCCTGCCCGCAATCGAGGTGTTGGGGGCTGGATCGGGCCGGTTAGTTGCTGCAGTGCACGTCATAGCCATTGGTCATTCCATTTGTTCTGGTCGGGCCCCTGTTCTGGTCACTGGGCTTTTATATAGATGGGCAAAGGGTGAGGGGATTGAGTGGTCCTCTGCTTCTGACTCTGGTAGGATGACTGCTAATGCAGCTCATTCTTTTCTCTCCTCTCTGGATAGTGATTATTATTATTACTTTTTTTTTGGTCCTCTAATTACAGGAAACTGGAGTGGGGGAAGTAGGAGAACAGGTGGTGAGTGAAGGTTGAGTTTGTGGTGTTTCAGCCAAGATGGAGAAGGGGAGGGGTAGAGCCTGATGCCTCAAAAGCAGTCCCAAGAAATGGGATAATCTGTTTTAGAGACTCCTCTCTTCCCTTTTTAGTTATTCTTTATTAAGTCTCTCAGAATTGAACATATTCATTAGCAGTTCATTTAAGATGTGTCCTGAAAGGTTTTTAATTTTGGTATTTCAGAACAGTTTTAGGATCCTGAGCTGAATTCTCACTGGCTTTTGTTGTCTCATCAGGAGATAAGTGAGGATGCAAACAAAGCAAAAAGTGGACGTAGATGTAGATATACCAGTAGAATCACAAAGCTGGTTTCATGTAGTATGGTTTTGGTTCATAGCATATCTTAACTCAAACAATACAATTAGGAAACTAGAGCCCTCAAGCCCTATGTTTTATTTTCTTTATGTCTAACCTTTATGTTGAAGGTTACCTACTTGAGTGGAAGTAAATGCTTCAGCTGTAACTCTGCTTCAGAAAGAGATAAGTGGATGGAAAACCTTCGCAGGACAGTTCAACCAAATAAGGTAATAGTGGCTTTGAGGTCTAAAAAATGTGTAACTCTATAAGCAGTAAGTTGATAGAAGCTAAATGCAGTGATAATACCTTAATTTTTATAGAACTTTTTAAACACATTCGCCATTTCAAACGTATTATGCCATTTTATGCTGAACATAATTTTATTGCAGTTATTATCATGTTTTTACCAATGTAGATAAGAAGACTCAGAGAATTTAAGTAACCTGCCCAAATCAGAAGCTAATACATGATAGAAATGGGACTAGAACACAAGTTTCTTAACTACTTATCTTTTTTTATTTGTAGACATTAGTCGAGTTGCCACAAGGGTAGCTACATGAGAACTTATGTTACAGAATGATATTTTGTAACCCAAATAAAATAGAATGTATATGGCTCTGTAAAATTCTGATACATTCTATTTAGAGTTTCCTATTATCCTGAATAATGATACAATAATTCCTTTCATTATTTATTTACTAGAGGCCCGGTGCACAAATTCATGCACCACTGGGGTCCCTCGGCCTGGCCTGTGGATGGGGCCGAAACCTGCTCTCCGACATCGCCCAAGGGGTCCCGGATTGCGAGAAGGCGCAGGCCAAGCCAAGGGACCCCATTGGTGCACAGTTGGGGCCGGGAGGGACACGGGAGGTTGGCCAGCCAGGGAGGGACCGCAGGAGGTCTCCAGGGCATGTCGGGCCCATCTAGCTCAGTCCTGATCTGCCGGATCCCAGCAGCAAGCTAACCTACAAGTCGGAGCGTCTGCTCCTTGGTGGTCAGTGCACGTCATAGCAACTGGTCAACTGTCTGCCCCCTGGTGGTCAGTGCACGTCATAGTGAGCGGTTGAGGGGCCTTAACATGTCATTAGCATATTACACTTTGATTGGTTGAACAGACAACTGGATACTTAGCATATTAGGCTTTTATTATATAGGATTACCCGTAATGAAGTATATAAGCAGCATCACCCAATAGCTGGCAAACTCATTAGTCAACAGAGCCAAATATCAACAGTAGGATTGAAATTTCTTTTGAGAGCCAAATTTTTTAAACTTAAACTATATAGGTAGGTACATTGTTATTAATTTAATTAGGGTACTCCTAAGGCTTAGGAAGAGCCACACTCAAGGGGCCAAAGAGCCGCATGTGGCTCGTGAGCCGCAGTTTGCCGACCACGGGCATCACTTATTTCAAAAGGAAAATGTTGTCTTTCTGGGATTTTGGCTCTCAAACTTAGCTTTATTACTTCTTTATAGGACAATTGCAGACGAGCTGAAAATGTTCTTCGTTTATGGATCATTGAAGCTAAGGACCTCGCCCCAAAAAAGAAATATTTCTGTGAACTGTGCCTTGATGATACCCTCTTTGCTCGTACAACCAGCAAGACCAAAGCAGACAATATTTTCTGGGGCGAACATTTTGAATTCTACAGCCTTCCACCTCTTCATAGCATCACAGTTCACATTTATAAAGATGTGGAAAAAAAGAAAAAGAAGGACAAGAATAATTATGTAGGTCTAGTCAACATCCCCTCTGCCAGTGTGACTGGTCGCCAATTTGTAGAAAAGTGGTATCCAGTGAGTACACCTACACCGAACAAAGGAAAGACAGGAGGACCTTCTATTCGAATTAAATCGCGTTTCCAAACTATCACCATTCTGCCTATGGAACAATACAAAGAATTTGCAGAATTTGTCACCAGCAACTATACCATGCTGTGTTCTGTCCTTGAACCAGTAATTAGTGTGAGAAATAAAGAGGAGTTGGCTTGTGCCTTAGTGCACATTCTTCAAAGTACTGGCAGAGCCAAGGTAAGTGGAAAGGAGGATTACGTTACCCAAAGTTTCTTCCCTACCTTGTATGAAGACACCAAAATATGATACTGTGGAGATGCAAATTAGAGAAATACTTGTTACTAATGCTCAAAAAAGAAAAAAAGAATTGAGAAGGAAGCCTATTAGCAGTTCTTAGATCCAGAAAAGAGAGAGATTATAAAACTAAAGGAATAAAATGGAGAGATCACAAATATTTATTTAAAGTTCATTTGCATTGAAGATAGGTACCACAGCTAGTTCTTTATTGTCTGAAAAATAAATTGGTGATATGGGCATGATAATCCCACAGTACATTCAGGGTTGTTTCTTACCGTGGTTTTACTCCTCACTATATATTGTCTGAGTTAAGATTAACTGGTGACATATACTCTGGTTACAGAAGGAGGTATTCCAGAAGCATGCTAGGTATTAGCAAGCATCTTCATGGGATTAAATCTATATTTGGAATAAAAACAGCAAGGGATGTTACATAATTGGTATAATATGAATCTTATTTCATCCTGGATATAAGTAAAAATTTAGGAAGATGAAGGAAGAGCAATGTGTTAATTGTATGAAGAACAACAACCAAATGATAGTCTTTGATCAGCCTGAACTAGAGTAATTATCACCTCTATGAGGCATATTCACTTCATTAGGCTGAGTCACTATTACATTATATACAAATTGGCCACAGTAAAATTGTGTTTCAGACCTAGAGGCGTTCACAGATAGAATAATTTATTTGCAAAACTGCTATTATGCTTTCTTGATATAAATCAGAATATGCTGATATATTCAATACTTAGTTCCTTATCTAAGTATTATTATCCTATTGATTATAATTTTTGTGGTTGCATTTACTGATAATAATCTTTAGGTTTCTGGCATTAAAAAAGCTCAAGAATTTGGGGTGAGGTGTCATTGAAATTTTGATTGTCATCTTTGAAATTGTAGGGTATGTTCTTTCTGCTTTTTAGTAGCTCAAAGTTCAGGACATATGCAGAATTTTTTAAACAACCTTTTTGAGGTATAATTTACAAACAGTAAACTATACCCATTTAAAGTGAAAAATTGAGTGATTTTTGACAGATGATGCTCCCACTGAAACCACCAGCACAACCAAGATACTGAATGTTACCATCACCCTCAGAAGTTTCCTCCTGCCCCTTATCCTAAGAGTTTTAATACTGATTCCTAAGTCTACAACTCTTTTACACACTTGAAGGTGCCCAGAGTAAATCCCATTAATATTTAAAATGCTTAATTTAAAAATAAATCTGCATATTCCCTGTTCTTGTACTTTAGAGACTTTGATATATCCAGTGAATACATATTCAAAATATTTGATATCATATTTCAAACTGAACAATAAACATGTTCTTTAAGACCATTAAGAAATGAAGCAGCTATTTCTTAAGAATTTTATTTCTCATCATGCCTTCCTTCTCCCTGGATGGATTGGGGGTGGAGGTGTAGCAGACAGACTGCCTAGAAAATAAGTTAAAGTGTTGAGTTCAAGAAATTCCATGTTGATACTGTGGACCAATTCGTAACTGTTAGATATTGAATACCTAATATGTGCAGGAACTGTTAAGTGCTTAAAAATATAGAGGTGAACAAAAATAGACACTGTCTCTGACCTCATGGGGCTTACAGTCTTTTAGGGGAAATAGATATTAATCAAGTAATTACAGAAATAAAAAGTGTGATGACAGTGAGAAATGCCGAGAAGTGCGCTATGGGGACCTGACTAATGCGGTTCATGGCAGTGTTGGTCAGAGCAGACTTCTCTGAGGAAAGGATGTTCTAACTAAGATCCAAAAGATCCCAGGAATTAACTTCATGACAGTCGGGGCAGGAATGATGGGGTGAATGAAGCAAAACTGAGAGCAGCATTTGCACAAAATTTGTGGTAGATAGACAGCACTGTGTATTAGAAAAGACTTGGTGTGTTCAAGGACCTATAAAGGAGGCCCTTGAGGCTGGACCAGAATACAGAGAGAGTGTATACAAGATGAGGCTAGGAAGGTGGACAGAAACCAGAACATATGGAGACTTGTCAGCTGCACTCAGAATTATGGTCCTTACTCAAGTGCAATGGAGAAATCTGTGAAGGAATTTTAAACTTAGAGGTGGTGACACCTAAGATTTTATCCTGACTTAACTTTTTTTTTTTTTTTCCAAATGAATCTGGTAGCTTTAGTTTTAAAGCAGGGTTCCCAGGATGTCTGGTATTTCATCAGTCTCTTCTGATGTATATTATTTATTCAGTTGCTTTCTGCCTGACTGAACATTATTCTACCAGGATTTTCTGACGGACTTGGTGATGTCTGAGGTGGATCGTTGTGGAGAACATGATGTCTTGATCTTCAGAGAGAATACCATTGCCACCAAGTCCATTGAGGAATACCTCAAGTTGGTGGGACAACAGTATCTTCATGATGCCTTGGGTATGGAGAAGGAAAACATTTTCTTTTCTTCCCCTTTTGATTTTAAGTTATTTCATCCTCATGAGACAAACAAATTGGGCTAAACTTCAGGGTGTTGTTTAGGTCTAGCTGACTAGCGTGTTATTCAAGATGTGGCTTTAAGAAGTCTCCGCAGTACTCACCAGTAGAAGAACAGCAGATGGGTTTATTACAATTTGTACAAAAAGAGAAAGCCCATCAGCATGTGCAGCTACCCCAAGACCCTCAAGTGTCTCAGATACACAATGATACCAGTTGGGGGGGGCTGTTTCCCCAGACGTGTTGGATACTTACATCATGATATAAATGTACTGTCTTAAAAGTGTTAACATTTGTTATCATGCATCAATAACTAGGAAACTCTTGCCAAGTCCCACAACTCTCAGTTTCTATCTTCAAGGCCTTCAAAATTTTCAACAATAACTGACTTTTATTCACTCAGCAGTTCCTGTTAAGTCACTCACTTGCAGTTCCAGGCATCAACCACTAAAGTAAGTTACGGTGCCGGGCACTTCAATGTACATCATGATAAAACAGGCATGAGTTCCTTGGAGAACGTAGTCATTTTCTTTATCTCCATATTTCTGTACTTCACACAGAATGTAGACCAACTGTGTCCTATAAAAACATAATGGGGTTATATGTGAGTACTTGAAATTTTCTAGTAGTCACAGGTGAAATTAATTTTAATAACATTTTATCCAACTATGAACAGGTAATCAGTATAAAAATTATTAATGTGTAAAAATTCTTTACTTTTTTATACTATTTGAAATTCAATGTGTATTTTACATTTATTGCACATTTCAATTTGTACTAGCTACATTTCAAGTGTTCAGTAGCACATATGACTGTTAGGACCATAAAGAATGTTGAATGAGTTGGATAGATTTTGCCCTCAAGGAGCTTATAGTATAGGGAGGTAAGAAAAATAGGAATATATATCCCTACAACTAAAAAAGAGAGAAACCATGTGCTTTTTCAAAGACTTAAATTGATTCTAGCTGATATTGTATGTGCTATGGCAGGAGTCTCTAATGATACAATTGAAGATTTCATCATAAGCATTAAATAAAATAAAAAGACTTTTCAATGAATTCTCCAAAAAACAAATTAAATTAAGTACAGCTGAACGCTCTGAATCATTAAAGTTGTACTATAGTTCATACATTTGGGGAGGGGAAAAAAGGGATGCTATTTCTAGACTACTTAAAGAATTCTCTAAGAAAATTGAGTTAAAAGTTACCAGGTATATTATATAATCTTCATTTCTTTTGATTAAAGCATTACTATTTACTTCACAGGCTCTGCCTCAGTTACGACTTAAATCTTCCATCTGTTGGCCCCCTTTACCTTTCTGATTGAAATCAGATTGCACACTAATGTCCTGTGACACACAGAAATACCACCTGTGAGATATAGAAAAGCAGACCCTAAAAAGGCCTGATTTCCATCCTTGGTGACAAAGGCAAATTCTTTTTTAGCAGTAATATGTTCATACATGTGGACTTATTTCTGCACATGAAATTAGATGCTAGATAGCAATAAGTTGATGGTTCACATGGAAAACACAGAATATTTTGGGCACAAACTTACATTTGCACCATGTAGTGAGCAGCCACCCTCTTTGGCTCTGATTTCTTTCAAAGGCAAGAGAGCAAATGTAAATGGATTGTTGAATCTGTCTCAGTAATTTTTGATTGGGCAAGCAGCTTCTGGATACAAACCTATAAAAGGTTCACCTTTCAATGTGGTATTTTCCACATTATCAGACATGAGTTATAGTTTTAAAAGTAAAATAATTTTCTCTGTTTTGGAGGATTGTAATATATCATAATCGGGGGCCGGGGAAGGTGATTTTAGGCTGCAATTTTAGACAGTTTACTTCCAGACCCTTGATTTATTTGGCTCTTTTTCTTGGAGAATAAAAGAAAAATATTCTTAAAATTCACAAATTATTTATTAATATTAGTACTATTTTCCCAGGATAGTATAACCTTAAAGAACTCACTAAACAGAATATTTATAATATAAATCTAAAGGTGGGTTAATTTTTACATGGAATATTTGACAATAATGACTTGGTTTTAAATTTAGATACTCTTTAAAAGGGATAAATAGTATAGAAGCACATAGCATAGAGACTTTGAAAGCATGTTGAATACAAATCTTTTGGTAAACATTTTTAGAAGCCTTTTACTAGTTTTAGTTATTTTACTTTATGAAAAACTATTTTAAAGTTGCCTAATTTGCACATAACAATACTTATTGTATGGAGCCCCTAAAAATGCCAGGCACCATATTAGACACTTTTTATTTTTTCATGTATTATTTCAGATCCTCACCACAGCTCTGTAGAGTGGGAGTCATTATGCTATTCTCCAAATACGGCAGCTGAAGCTTAGACTACTTAAGTGATTTTTCAAGGCCCCACAATCATTAAGCGATGGGTCCAGGATTTGATTCCAGATCTGTCTGGCTCCAAAGTCTTTTTCTTCTCTCTGCACCACTGTTTCCTATTCTCCAGGCATTTTTCTTTCAAATAACCAGTTCTCATCCTCTCATAGCTATTTTTAAATGCTTTCATTTACCTCAGTATTAGCCATTTTGCTAGGAAAAAAAATGCTGTTTATATCACTGCTGCTACTAAATTTTGCAGAAATCATTATTTACTTTCATAAAATCTAGTATAACTAGCCTGAACCTCAAGTAATATAAGCAGATTTGAAAGGGTCTTTGAAAGATCTCCTCTATCAGAAAGGCCTATAAAAACCCAAGGACACATAGTACCATGCATCATAAATATGTATTGAGCACTTGCAGTGCTTAGGGAGCTATTTGATAGGCTGGGGATCTGAACATGAGTAGAATATGGTCCCTGGCCTCCAAAGGTACTCATCCTAGAGATGAGACAGACATATGAACAAATAAGCACAAAACGTTGTGAAACATGGAACAGAAAATATACAGGTATAGTGGTGGGTAAACATGTACGGTAAGGACTTGTTCTTTCAGAGAATGTTGGGCATATCCTTTTAGAGAATAGGATATATGAACAGGGCTTCTAAGCTAAATCTATTTGGAAAAACAATACAGATTATATAAAGAGATGTTCTGCTACAATCTTGTGCTGTATTGAATGACTGTTCCCATTGCAAGAGGTAAGTCTAGACATCCTTACGCAAATCTATGTTTGGTACCAGAATTAGCAGTTAAAACCTTAAGTGGGCTAGTTAGAGTCCAAGTTCGAGATGTGTGGTCATCAGGGTTGTTTTTTCTCCTAAGATAATAACACTATTCACCCTGGTAAAGGGGCCTTATAACAAATAATGAATTTATGTTCATTTATTTGTGGTTTCAGATAAAAGAAATAGTTATATCATTGTTAATAGTAGTATCATTGTTATTTTTATAAATACCATGATGATGATGATGGTGGTGATTGCTGTTTTTTTCACTTCCAGGGTAAAGAAAATAAACATGATATTTGGAAGGTGATAACTCTTGGTTTCCAAAGCAATGACCCTTCATGAACAGTCTTTTGTATCCCCCTGTCAGATCTCAGAAAGATTCCCTATTATGCATTTTAGGACAGGAATCCTAAGTCCTGTTGTTCTATTTAGGAAGACCCTATTTATAGTTCTACTATCGGTCATCTTCTCTCTTCAAATAGGGGAGTTCATCAAAGCTTTGTATGAGTCAGATGAGAACTGTGAAGTGGATCCCAGCAAATGTTCATCTAGTGAATTGATAGATCATCAGAGCAACCTGAAAATGTGCTGTGAACTGGCTTTTTGCAAGATCATCAACTCTTACTGGTGAGCTGGTATCAGTGCTTCATCCACCACCTTTGGAACTTGCATTTTTTATATAAAAGTCATCACGGTGTTAACTATTATTTCCCAACCAAAGGAAGGGCTTGGGGGGAGGAGGGGAGGCGGGGGGAGACTGACAGTTTCCCTAATACATTCCTGTGTAAAATCTAAACCTCCATTGTGAGCCCAAGAATTTCTGAACTATATACATAAATACAATGTTTGTGTACAAAATTATCACCACATTCTCTAATTGGTTTCTAAAATATTTACTTGGTGTTAAAAAGATGCGTTAGTTATTTTTTTTTAATATATTTTATTGATTTTTTACAGAGAGGAAGGGAGAGAGATAGAGAGTTAGAAACATCGACAAGAGAGAAACATCGATCAGCCGCCTCCTGCACATCTCCCATTGGCAATGTGCCCACAACCCAGGTACATGCCCCCGACCGGAATCGAACCCGGGACCCTTCAGTCCACAGGCCGACGCTCTATCCACTGAGCCAAACCGGCTTCGGCGCGTTAGTTATTTTTGATCATTGCTCCAACCCCAGCAGTTGGTAAGATTTTGGAAGATTTTGGATGAACAGTCTTTAGAGAGATTATGGTGATCTTGATTAAACCAGATGGTATAGTCAGGAGCCTCATGCCATTTTCCCACTTTGCAAAACTAAATTTATACTAATTCCTGAATTTTACAGCTTTGGGTTTCTAGTCTCCATCTGGGCTTCTGTGAATTTTCCACCACCTCTCAGCCACAAACCATTTAAGGCCTCCACTAGGCCCTCATTGCCTGGCTCTAGATCGGAGGTGTGTTGGGCCAGAGTGAGATCGCTTGCACTTTCTGTGGGTATTTAGAGATTTTGATCTTTTTCCCTTCCCCAGTGTTTTCCCTCGTGAACTGAAAGAGGTGTTTGCATCATGGAAGCAGCAGTGCTTGAACCGCGGGAAGCAAGACATCAGTGAACGGCTCATCAGTGCCTCATTGTTCCTGCGTTTCCTGTGCCCAGCCATCATGTCTCCCAGTCTGTTCAACCTTATGCAGGAGTATCCTGATGACCGCACGTCTCGGACTCTGACTCTGATTGCCAAGGTCATTCAGAACCTGGCTAACTTTGCCAAGTATGTGTTGCTACCATAACCCCTTTTTACAAAACATTGTTTAAAAAAATATATGAGATATAAAATTTGGGTGGTGATAGGGATCCTCGTCACTCATGTTATAAGACTTTTATTATAAACTAGGGGCCCGGTGCAGGAAATTCATGCACTGGGTGTGTGTGGGGCGGGGGGGAGTGTCCCTCAGCCCAGCCTGCCCCCTCTCACGTACTGGGAACCCTCAGGCATTGACCCCCATCACCCTCCAATCGCAGGATCGGCCCCTTGCCCAGGCCTGAAGCCTCTGACAGAGGTGTCAGGCCTGGGCAGGGGACCCTCATTCCCCCCATCACTGGTTCTGCCCCCAGCCCAGGCCTGATGCCTCTGGCCCAGGCATCAGGCCTGGGCAGGGGACCCCTAGACCCCTCCGATTGCTGGCTCTGCTCCTTGCCCAGGCCTGATGCCTCAGCCAGAGGCTTAGACCCCCATCACCCTCTGATCACCTGATCGGCCCCTTGCCCAGGCCTGACGCCTCCGCCAGAGGTGTCAGGCTTGGACAGGGGACCCCCATCACCCTCCGATCACTGGCTCTGGCCCCCGCCCAGGCCTGAGGCCTCTGGCCCAGGAATCATGCCTGGGCAGGGGACCCCCATCTCCCTCTGATCGCTTGCTCCACCCCCCGCCCAAGCCTGATGCCTCGGCCAGAGGAGTTGACCCTCATCACCCTCGGATCACCAATCACCGGATCGGCCCCTTGACCAGGCCTGAGGCCTCTGGCAGAGGTGTCAGGCCTGGGCAGGGGACCCCCAGCTCCCCGCGGTTGCAGGCTCCGCCCCTGCCCCTGCAGGACGCCTCTGGCTGAGGTGTCCGGCCCGGGCAGCGGGGACCCGCAGTGGCAGCGGCCCCGCGATCATGGGCTCTGCTTTAGGCCCAGGCAAGGGACCCCTAGCTCCTGGGACTGCCAGCTTCGACCGTGCCCAGCTCCCATCGCTGGCTCCACCCCTACTTCCTGCTATCACTGGCCAGGGCGGAAAAGGCACCTGATTCTCTGATCATGGCTGGGGGGCAGGGCAAAGGCGGCCCCAGGGCCGCCTTTGCCCTGCCCCCCAGCTCTTAGCTCCCCCCTGGGTTTCCGATCACTGTCAGTGGCAGGGTGCTTCTTCCTGCTTTCCCTTTGGCCTCCCTGCATTGTGCCTACATATGCAAATTAACCGCCATCTTGTTGGCAGTTAACTGCCAATCTTAGTTGGCAGTTAATTTGCATATAGCCCTGATTAGCCAATGAAAAGGGTATCGTTGTACGCCAATTACCATTTTTCTCTTTTATTAGTGTTGACTAGAGGCTCAGTGCACAAATTCATGCATGGGGCGGGGTCCCCTCAGCCCAGCCTGCACCCTCTCCAATCCAGGACCCCTCGGGGGATGTCCGACTGCTGGTTTCGGGATCGGGCCTAAACCAGCAGCCTGATCTGCCTTACTAGCTCAAGTTGTATGGTTTATCACAATCATTAGCAAATTCCAAGAACCTGTCTGTTCTTGAGTACTGCAAGGATGCAACTTAAAGAGATGTGAGGAAGGTCATGGCTGTAGGGTAGGATGGTGGATCAAATCTGCTGGTCAAGAACCATGGTGCAAGTAGTTATTCACCTTGTCCTAACATCTTGGAAATATACTTTGAGACATCAAAGAATAAGATGTCAGAAGCCACTGACGTCCTGGCAGAAGGTGACAGGAAGAGAGGAATGAAATGGTATTAACAGCGGAAGCCTCTGCCCTTCTTCAAGAACACCTCCTGCCTTGCCATCTAGCCTGGTTTAGGCCTGATCCCGAAACCAGCAGTCAGACATCCCTCTCACAATCCTGGACCACTGGCCTGCCTGATCGCCCCTAACTGCCCCCCTCCCCCTGCCAGCCTGGTCACCCCTAACTGCCCCCTGCTGCTGGCCAGGTCATCCCCAACTGCCCCCTCCCTGCCAGCCTGGTCGCTCCTAACTGCTCCCACCCCCACCCCCTGCCACCAGCCTGGTCACCCCTTGCTGCCGGTCTGGTCACCCCACATGGCCCCCTGCCAGCCTGGATGCCCCATGCAGCCTGCTGTTCAGTCGTGTGGTTGTCCCTCACTAACCCCCCTGCTGGCCTGGTTGTAGGCAGCCATCTTGTGAGGGCATGAGGGTTAATTTGCATATTGCCTCTTTATTATATAGGATAACAAAAAAATTGGAAACAACTTAAATATTCATTTTATAGAGGAGTGGTTAAGTAACCTAGGGTACATGCATTCAGAACATTTGCAGCCACTATAAACAGTGTTTTCAAAGAATAGCCAATAATATGGAAAATGATGAAGATATAATTATATTAAATGAAAGGGCTATTAAAAACTTTAGGGGAAAAAAAGGATATTATATGGTGCATATGCTATTATTCCAGCAGTTTAAAAACACAAAAACTTTAGTATAAACAGTTGGGAAGAACAATCAGACAAATTCTCCAGTTACATTTTCTAAAACAGTTGGCCTGGCCCCTTTAAACAAATCAATGTCATGAAAGCTGGAAAAGATGGAAGGGGAATGTTTTAGATTTAAAATGACTAGATGCAATGCTTGAATCTTATTTAGACCTGAATTGGAAAAAAGTCTGTAAAAGTCCATTTGGGGACAATTGGTGAAATTTAATTTTAAAAATTTTATTGTGATAATGCATTGGTTTATGTAAGAGATATTCCTTATTCGAAGTATATACATACATATATATGTGTGTGTGTGTGTGTATATATATGTATGGAGAGAGAGCGCAAACTTGGCAAAATGTTAACACTTGGTTAATGTAGATGAGGCATATTTTTTCAGTTTTTGGTAGATTTAAAGCTTTTTTAAAGGACATTGGAAAGCAGTTGGAGGAAATACACACAAATGTAAACAGTAGATAAATTCAGGTGATAGTGCATCCACACTTTTTTTTCTACTTTTCATTGTTTTTAAATTTTTCTCAGTTTGTGTAATTTTTATAATTTATAGAAAATAATTTTATGGAATCACTGAAAGAAACTTCACACTGGCAGAATTGATCAGAACAGACTCACTCAATAGTGAAGCTTAAAGACAAGATTCTATTAGCAATGTACTGAAGGAAAAAACTAGAACTTTGGTGAGACAGATTGTTTCCTGGCTTAAGTAGTTACTTTTTAAGTGCACTACTTTAACTTTGAGTACCCTATAGATAACCCAATGCAAAAACATACATATTTACCCATATTTGAGCTAATTTTAATAAAAATTATTTCTGGCTTATTTGGGAACAAGTTTCATGGACTAGGCCCTGAAGATAGCTACAATCTAGATAGGCAAAGAAGAGAGCAAGTTCTTCTCTAGTAGAAATATATAACATGAGCAAAGGCTTGGAGAAGAAAAAGAGTATATGTATTTGGGAAACTTGAAGAAGCGAATTATATTGAAGGTTTATACTGATGAACATTTGGTAGGTAAATGAAGGTTATGTTACAGAGAGCTTTAAATACAAGAAAAATGAGTTTTAGCTTTACACAATAGAAAATAGAAAGCTATTCAGAAGTTTCGAGTATTAATATTAAGAAAGTATGTCTTAGCATTTATCACTTATAAATAACTAGAGGCCCAATGCATGAAAATTTGTGCAAGAGTAGGCCTTCCTTCCCCTGTCTGCCGGCACCAGCTTCCCTTCGGCACTGGGGACTGGGGCAGCTTCCCTCCTCCAGCCGCCTGCAGGCACCCAGGAACCAGGCTGGCTTCCCTTCAGCCCCGGTTTCATCAGGAAGGACGTCCAGAAGACATCCGGTCTAATTAGCATATTACCCTTTTATTATTATAGATAAAATTAGTCACTTACCTCCCCGAAATAAAAATAAAAATTTATAGCTCTGTATACAGTCAACTCAAAATGATCACCTCTCTTTTCCTGAATATGTTCTTTCTCATTTCTCTCCCTCTCCTTTAGATTCGGTAACAAAGAAGAATACATGGCATTCATGAATGATTTTTTAGAACATGAGTGGGGTGGAATGAAGCGTTTTCTTTTGGAGATCTCTAATCCAGACACCATCTCAAATACCCCAGGCTTTGATGGTTACATTGACCTGGGCCGGGAGCTTTCAGTTTTGCATTCCTTACTGTGGGAAGTAGTTTCCCAACTTGATAAGGTAAAGTAGGCTGAAATAGTAAAGGGAGAAGGGAGGTAGAGAACTTGAATGTACCTGAATTCTGCAGAGCATCCACAGGGTGATAGCACTCACCTTTCTGTTAATTGAAAGCAACCTTTTGTCCTATATATCTTAGAATAAATGGTTGTCATTTCTGAGTGAAATGTACACCCTACAAACCAGAAAATTCTAGAAAGCCATGAAATTACTTATCTATTTTTCAAGTAATTATCTGCATTAATGGAGTATATATTTCTATAAATAAATAAGTACACTATATATAACATATTTAAAAACTTGCCTAGAAACTAATATCTATTATTAGTGTATGTAGCCTTATTCATGTGCAGTAGGATGACATGAAGCGTCATACAGCAATTTCTAACAAAAGGGTGGACTTCAAAATATAAGGGTGGACTATCATGTTTAATCAGCTTTATCCTTGAGAATGTTTTTGTTGTTATTCTAGTCAGAGGGCTTAATATAACTATTAGTACTACAGAGTTATGAGGGATCTGAAAATCCTGGTGGTTTTTTCTCCATAGATATAAATTAAGAATCCAGGAACAATTATAATTCTTAATCATTTATTTTCTGACTATAAGCTAAGAATTTTATTATTAAATCTAAATAAGAATTTCATTATTAATAACTAGATATATACCATACCAATCATTTTCTTCCTTCTGGGATTTTGCAAAGAGGAATAGGTTTTGTAATGGAGAATAGTCTTAACAGACATAGGTTAGATTTATCACAATAATTATTTATTGATGCTTTTCTTTACTACAGGTACTTTATGTTGGTGTGGTATGTTAGAATAACTTCAAAAGACAAAGTTATTTTTCTGTGATGAGAATTTGTTTGTTTTCCTTCATTTTTCTATTATCATTAAAAATGTTCCAATAATATTGGAGGGGTGTAAAACCTATTAATAAAGACCACTTTCCTGAGGAAATGTAAATGGTAGGGTATCCACTGCTGCTTTAAACATTGTGAAATAATAAACTGTTCCTTATTCTTCAGGACCCCTTCTATACTTGTAGAAATGCCAGCTGGACTTTAAGTTGCAGCTGTGCTGAGGGTAAATCCCTTGACTATGAATCATGGTTCAAGAAGGCATCCTCCAGGTGACATTTGAGCAGGCATTCTACCTATTTGAGCAGGGTTGAAGAATCTCTTGGTTGTTGAAAAACCAAAGAAGACCCGTAGGCAACCATGTGAAACTGTCTAACAATTGAGCGGTCCTATAAAACGCCATGAGAATAAGAATTCCCCAAAGAAAAAAATGATTGAGATGGATAAAACAAGTACTAAAAAGTTATTCTTTGTTGAATAACTGTATCAGTGAGATGCAGATACAGTTTTCTTGTGAAATAAGCCTCATTTATTCAGGGTCAAGGTCTTTTTAACAGGCTTTGCTGTGTAAATACACTTTCTCCTTTTTTTTTTTTTTCTTTTTTTTTTTTTTATCTCTGTTTGGTCCTGGGAACCAGGAGTACGTTTAGACATATTTTATAGAGAAAGTTTAACTGAGTTTGCTGTTTTTGTTTTTTTTAATTGTCATGCTTATGCCAACGTAGTTGGCAATAATAGGTCCGGGTTCCCAAGATTAAATGGCATATAGTCGATAGCAGTGTCAACTGTGTGTCCTGGAGTGTTTTGGACCCCTGCATGCAACACTTTCTTGTATGTGGCATGCATTTCTTTCCTCACATAATCCCCTTCCTTTGGAAGTTTCATCACACTAGCCTTTTGGTTAGAAGGTATTTGGTCCTTCCCTTTCCCCCTCCCCCAGCTTGATTTACTAGCCTTCCAAAGATTTTGTTTGCTTTGCATGCCTATTTTAGTTGGAATGGCAATATTTTGGTTGTTTTGAGCATGTCTTTTAATTTTTATTTGCATAATCCTAATTTCTATTTCCTTTCTTTCCTCGATGCCTGCTGCACCTTGTTTCGCGTCCTCCATCCATCTCGACGCCATGGTTCCGCTGCTCCATAACAATGCATTATGAACCTGCCAATCCCACATGCAAACACCTACCCTCCCCTCCAACCTACACCCCTTCATCATTGGACCTCCTGGTCCCCAAAACAATCTGTGGTGGATGTCGCAATGCTTATTATCCAATTAGGGTGAAAATTCCTTCCTACAGGCGACTGTGGCAAAACTGGGACCTCTCCCTCGGGTTCTTGCTGATATCACCAAGTCTCTGACGAACCCTACGCCAATACAACAGCAGCTGAGACGCTTCACTGAGCATAACTCCAGTCCCAATGTCAGTGGAAGCCTCTCTGGGCTGCAGAAAATATTTGAAGACCCTACTGACAGGTATGAAAGAGAATTTGAAGTACTGTCCCAGAGATAAAATGCTTAGAGATTTGGTGAAAATCTATTTAATTTATGTGTTGAATTTACCAACTTTAAAGTCTTGAGCAATTGGAAATAATCATCTGATCTGAGATAAAACCAATTGTTTGTCATAATAATACACAAGATCTAGGATATTTATTTTCTAGAATGATATTGTAAAGTTATATTTAACAAATGCATTAAAAAAAACTGTGTCCTGCTTAATGGAAGACTTAAGAGCTCTTTGAAATTGACATTTTCATATATAGTAGCACTCAAAAATCAGGAGAACCTCAGTTAAAAACATTATATAACTGGCTGTTTCAGCTACACAGTGGACACAGTATTGATGCTTAGACTTTGTTTTCTTTGTGTTGGCAAGATTTGTGCCTTTGGCATGGGCCCTTGGGTTGTGCACTTAGAGCCTCTCCTCTTGAACAAATTAAATATGAATTGGGATACCTTGGGAGTGCTTAAAGTCAAACTAGAAAATGGTTGGAATGCTAGTAAAAATGGAAGACAGTGATGGAATGGTATACACAATATTATTCCCCACCTTTGGAGAAAAACTAAAAATGTTGGATTTTATTTTGAGAATCGTAAGGATGAAATCTGAGCTTAGATGTAAGCATCTGCATTGGGCCTGTGAGCCTTCGGAAGAGTTCATATGCCTGAATTGAGGAATCTTAACTATGTTGAATGTGTCTCAAGAGTAATTAAGGGTCCTTTCTGTTTCTACAGTGATTTGCATAAACTAAAGTCTCCAAGCCAGGACAACACAGATAGCTATTTCAGGGGGAAAACATTATTGCTGGTTCAGCAAGCCTCCTCCCAGAGCATGACTTACTCTGAGAAGGATGAAAAGGAAGGTAGCCTTCCTAATGGGCGGAGCATCTCCCTCATGGACCTCCAGGACACGCACGCTGCTCAAGTGGAGCATGCGTCCGTCATGCTCGATGTGCCTCTGCGCTTGACCGGAAGTCAGCTTTCCATAACCCAGGTCGCCAGCATCAAGCAGCTGCGGGAAACCCAAAGCACACCCCAGAGTGCACCCCAAGTCAGAAGGCCCCTGCACCCAGCCTTGAACCAGCCAGGCAGCCTCCAGCCCTTGTCATTCCAGAACCCTGTCTATCACCTCAGTAACCCAATCCCAGCAATGCCAAAGGCCTCTGTGGATTCCAGTTTGGAGAACCTAAGCACTGCCAGTTCCAGAAGCCAAAGTAACAGTGAAGACTTCAAACTCAGTGGACCCAGCAATAGCAGCATGGAAGACTTCAGCAAACGTAGCACTCAGAGTGAGGACTTCTCCAGGCGGCACACTATGCCAGACAGACACATACCTCTTGCACTGCCCCGGCAAAATAGCACTGGGCAGGCGCAAATCCGAAAAATGGACCAAGCCGGATTGGGTGCCCGAGCTAAAGCCGCGCCGTCCCTGCCACACAGTGCTTCCTTACGGAGCACGGGGAGCATGTCGGTGGCCTCGGCAGCCCTGGTGGCCGAGCCTGTGCAGAATGGAAGCCGGTCCCGGCAGCAGTCCTCTTCCTCCAGAGAGAGCCCTGTTCCCAAAGTGAGAGCAATCCAGAGACAGCAGACACAGCAGGTAGGGCGAATGTTTGATGACCTGGCTTCTACCTGGTCCAACTGTTTCCTCGGTCTTTGTGTCGAAATCATTGGGAAACCCCATTGTTATAAGGTCTCCACTTAAAAATATTTCTGCCACCTTTAAATGGTAAGAGGAAATACAAGGTTTGGGAGGCTTCTAGTGAGGTGAGACAACAGAATGTAGCTTGACTCATCACCCTGAGGACACTGTAACAACCACACAGGGACCTTGCTTTCCCTTCACTCGGCACTGAGAACAGATCCGTTATGTTGAATGAATAATTACACACTTAAACTGTGGAATCTATAGGCCAAATCAACCAGAAAGTATTTGGGGACCTGGACATTAATTATCCCTAAATATTTTTTCTTATGCTTCCAAAATAAAGTTTTGTATTCTGAGCCAAGAGTTTAATATAACTACTCCCTACTCCATCCTCCAGCTCCTTCTGGAAATATCAAGTCCCTTGTGCCTTTTCCTGGAAATCACTAGGAAAATAAACAACTGAACACCGATAGTGGCAATGTAAAGGAGAGGGGGAGGAAATAGACACACAGGTGGTTGACAAGTATTCTAAACATTTACAACTTCCTTATAATTTCTCTTTACATCTGGCGTGGTGAATTTGTGGCCCACAGGTCCTATAAGGTCCACAAAATCATTTGGTCTGGCCCTGCCAAGGCATTAGGGGTGAGTTAATTAAAAGTTTGACCAAGTATAGTAGGCTAATTTTTAAGTTGATAATTGTGTATGGCCTGTGAATGATATAAATATCCAAATAGCCCTTGGCAGTAAAAAGGTTCCCCATCCCTGCTTTATAAGCACAAGCCCAGCTAATGTCCTACCCAATTTTAATATAAGATTGGTAAAATCTTTTCTTCTTGATAAGGTTTTCCAAGAGGCACCAATATATATTTTGTTCTTTGAAACAAACTAAAAACCTTAGGAATATGTATGAGTGTGTGTGTGTGTGTGTGTGTGTGTGTGTGTGTGTGTGAGAGAGAGAGAATTTCCTGCTTTTATCTGAAAAAGATTTTTCTCCTGAAAAGTTTTGTATTTGTTGAATTTTTTGAAACCTAATCATACTTTATAAATACTAGGGGAAGCTTTGTGATTTAAAAAAGGCCTTTGTCAGCCAAATAACTTGTCAGAGGAAACTAAAATAAAACCCCAATGTATCTCTTTAATATATTTGCATTTTTATAGGTAAGCCTTTACTAATTTGGCTGCTTATGTCTCTATTCTGTTGTGATCAGAGTCCTTGCTCCTACTTTGATAACTATTGTTTAAAAAGTTAGAACATTTGCAGAATTTTTGGATACAGAGAAAGAGGAAGGGATGGAAAACATGTCCAACTCCACCTGATTCTGGTGGCTGACTTCCTGGGCAAAACCTCCTAGTTAGCCATTCTTTCCTAAGAAATAAAGGTTTTCTTCCATCTTAAATTTTTCATTTTTATTTTGTTGTATTTTTCCCAAATTTACCAATTCATTTGATTTAATAAGCATTTTCATTTAAAGAAAAGGAAAATTATATAATACTAGAGGCCTGTTGCACAAAGAGATTCATGCAATAGGCCTTCCTTCCCCTGGCTGCCGGCACCAGTTTTCCTCTGGCACCCAGGACCCAGGCCTTCGCTCCGGCTGCAGTGGAGAAGCCAAGCCTCTTCAGACTTCAGTCATCTTCAGTCGTCTTCAGTCTTCACTCCACGCCTACATATGCAAATTAACCACCATCTTTGTTGGGTTAATTTGCATACTCATCCTGATTGGCTGGTGGGCATAGCAGAGTGACACCAATTTCCATGTTTCTCTTTTATTAGTGTAGATGATACAATAATATACATTGTTTTCCTTTTCTTTGAATGAAAATGCTTATTAATTGCTCATATAGCTATCTCTCATATATACACATTTAATTTGCTAGTTAGGAGGCTATCAGTTATTCACACCTTATTGTGAATTAGTTTCCACACATTGCTTTTATGCCAGCTTCTAGTTGAGATCAACTCCTTTCAGAGTATTAAAGTGTTTATTGAGTCAAGAGAAGAAAAGTAAGTAATTTTAGAAATGGAATATTTTGTGGAGGCAAATAGCTACTAGGGGGCTTACCCATGAGCACCCTGAAGATGAAATAAGGAGAAGAGAAGAATATCAGATTGGAAGAGAGGGAAAGGGCAGGGAAGGACGTCTGCTTACTTTTGAGGTTGACAATGGATGTCGGCCCAGCCCTAGACAGAAGAGAGGAATGCTCACCCATTCCTCCTTTAGTCATCAATTCCCAGGGCCCATGACTCAGACAGATTCTTCAATTGTCAGTAACAATGTTTGTGCTATAGGAAAATATAACACCTATCACGTAAGCACTCAGTACATGTTTCTATGGGTGATAGATGGGCAGTGGTAAATGTATACAGTCTCCAAACAACCAATTTAAAATTTTGTCACAGCCATTAATGCATTGAAGAATGTCTATATTATATTGCCATAAAGTGAGGCATAGCCACAGTGAGATGTCCTAGCTCAGCTTTAGATAGTTACCTTTGCTTATGCCTTTGCTGGTACTGCCACCTCATATCAGTTAAACCATAAATCACTATATTTTGATTGCTCAAGTTTCTGGTTTTTCTACACTGGCTTTTTCTAGGCAGATGGTTCATTCTTTCGAATTTATGTTATTTTTTAAAATTCCTTTCTGTTTCTTGCTTGCTCTTCCCATCTTACTCCCATGAAGCCTCTGAAATTCTATATAATCAGCGCATTTTTCAGGCAAATTCCTTTACATATTATAATTGCAAATTGTGTTAGAGAATTCTTCTCTCCCCAAAACTAGAGGACTTCTTTGTGGGGATTGTTCTGTAGGCGTCTGCAATTATCAGTGGCTTTGTCCTGTGCAAATTCCATTTATATCTATGCACAAAGGAGTGGCCATTGTTGGCACTGTAACTAGCCTCGTCTCCTCCATCTACTGAGTAGGAAGGAAATAAAATTCCAGTAAAACAATCTACAGAGGGAATTATTTTTCCAGGAAACTTTAATTTTTGTCCCTTTTCAGCCTCTGTGTGGATTTATTTTTTCTCATTTTTCTCTTCATTTTGTTTTTCATGCATCATGTACTCTGTATGCATAATACACTTTATCTGCAATGTCTGAGTTGTTCAGATATAGCATGTTACCTAAACTTAGAAGTTCAAATTTGAAGAAGCTCTTAAAATTGGTATTTGGCCAGCCTATTGGAATGATGCTATAGTTTTCACATTTGGATTTGTTGACCCTCCCCTAAACCAACCTCTTCAAGCACTCTCGGCATTTACTTAGTAATTTAGTCCACCCATCTTTGGTGCTGATAGCAGAAGTGTTGTTACTCATTGATGGGAACCTGACCATTTCAGACTGTGGAGAAGCTGAAACCAACAAGTCTCATTTATACATAGTAAATACTAGCAAGGAACCAGGGAGCTGCCCGTTCTCAATTGTCCTCAGCATAGCCAGGCTATGAGTAATTATAGGGTCAGCGAAACTGCTCCTCAGGCTCTTTTGCCCTAAAGTATTATGATTGTTCCCAGAGAAACCCTATACAGCTTTATCTCAAGAGGGAGATGTTCTTAGTAGGAATTCCTACTCCTTTACTTTTTGTCTTTTTTTCATCCTTCATTTTCTTTAATGATCCCCTGTTGAAAGTCAGTGGCTGTTAAAGCTCTTCTCGAGGCTACAGTGAAGCAAAGTGGGATCTGAATCTCTTACCAACCTCTCTTTCAATGTCTTTGTCTATAAACTGGAGGTAATAAGTTCTGCTATATATCCAGCTTATGAAGAAGATGGAACAATTATTGGGGAATAGCCTCTGCTGCACTACATATAGTAATAAAGTATAGTTTATTAATAAAAGGAGGATTAGAGGAAAAACAGTGTATCTTTCCCTTAGTAATAAATTATAGTAATGAATTCTGTCTAGAGTATTAATAAATAATGTTTCATCAAGCAGCTTTGTACAATTATATAGTCACTACCATTCCAAAAAAAAATCACACAAAAAACTATATGATATGCTGCCATGCCTCAAATATTGACAGTCTAATTAGGAAATAAGACCAGCACACATAAGACTAATAGAAAAAATGTAAACAGTATATAGTTTTTTTAATATGAAGAATGTATTACAACAAGAAAATAATTTTGAAACAAAAATCACCTCTGTTTTCTTCCAGTCTAACAGAATAACTAATTTTTATTTGTTCAATATTACTTTTCCATCTCTTTATAATTGTGTAAAAGTTTTATCATGAATACAAGGCATAGTTAATATTGGTCACTTATTTTTCAACAGTTATTTACTACCTACCATATGCCACACAAAGTGCTAGGATATATTAGGAAGTGGTTAAAAATCAGATTCAACCAATAAAATAGGAATAGACCTGAATGCCCAGTTCCCATTGTACAATCTTTTATAGTTCATTGGACATTGTTACTTCTGGAGATAGGATAGCTACCACCATCACCAATGGAATGAAACCACTCTTATTTTTTTGGCTTCTCATTTAACAGTTGAAGCTGAGATTACCCTAAGGAACTGCTGTTTTTAATACAGTGGGGCCTTGACTTACGAGTTTAATTCATTCTGTGACGAGTTCGTAACTCAAAGTACTCGTATGTCCAATTAATTTTCACTGAGTGAGACACGTGATGCTGGGCTGATGTTGTGGCGTTCACTGTGACATTCGCTGCGCCAACTAGCGGCGGGGTATCTGAAGCTGGCTCATAACCCGAATTTTAGCTCACAACTCAAAGCAAAAAATCGGCTGAGAGACAGCTCTGATCTCGAAAAACTCGTTAGTCGGGACACTCGTAAGTCAAGGCCCCACTGTACGTTTTTAGGAGCTAAAGTTTTTCCTTAGTGTGTTCTTAGGAGTATTGCTAGTTTGCAGTACATTTAGAGGCACTCAACACCATAACAAATCACAGGGAAAGAAAGTTTATTCAAGCAGCATCTTGTTAACTTGTATAAAGCAGAAAGCTATTGAATTAGCTGCCTTGATGTAATAAGTTCCAAACAGTGAAGTTGTTATTAGTTTTTGTGGCTACTTTAGCTCAAACTACTATTGAATAGTAGAAAACAGGGATCATAGTTATGTCTTCCAACAATAGTTCTCTTTGTGAAACATAACTAGTGGATGAGCTGTCTTGGGAGATGCTAATAAGCATTTCTGATGCAGGTTCAGTCACCTGTGGACTCTGCCACAATGTCCCCAGTAGAGAGGACAGCAGCCTGGGTTCTGAACAATGGGCAGTATGAAGAGGATGTGGAAGAAACTGAGCAAAATCAAGATGAAGCCAAGCATGCTGAGAAGGTAGAACCAAGTCTGTCTTTATTGATGTATTGCCCCACAATGGTAGGCCACAAAAGGGTTGTCTAGCCAAGGACCTGCTCTGCCCCTCCCCAATTTCAGCTCCACCTCTTATGTTAGCCATCATATACATATCTATGAATAATAATTAGTAGTGTCCTTATGTGGAAATATGCAGGAAAGGTCCATCAAGCTGGGGGGGGGGGGCACCAGCTCTATTTTCTTTTTATGTAGGTTACCTTAATTTGGAGACTACTCTGCTTTAAGTTTCTAGTAATTTTAGACACTTATAGTGTTTCTATAAACTGATTGGTACTCTTCATTCAAGGCCAAAATTGCCCTTAGGTTAGACTTTCTTTCTCTGTCTTGGTAATGATTTTGTGTTTGTTTGTTTTTTCTTTTTGTCTTTTCTAGATAAAGAACTTCTGATTTTATAGATGATTTTTAAAAAAGATATCTGTTGACTCAGTTTTGTTTTATTATTTTTTTAAGTTGACATGGAAAAAAATTATCAAACAAGAACTTGACACCATGTATGGCATTATCTTATTTGACTAAGAACCAGACAGCTAGCTTCTGCTTACCTATCAGCATGATCCTAAACATGCTCATTGATGCAGTCTTCCTCTTCAAACTATCCTAAAAATTGTCATCTTTAACCTTCTGGATTAAATCATCATTTAGGACCATGTTGTTAAAGAAGCTAATTGTCTGATTGTCAATTAAATGAAACATTATGTGAAAATAGATTGCATTCTACAAATTATTGTACAGATTTATCACTAATTCCTAATGAATTTATGTAGACCATCTATAACAAAGCTTATGCTTCTCACTTTGCCTAGAAATTTGACATTCCAGTACTCAAACCCCACACCCAGCAACGTCAGTACAAGAAAGGGTCGTGTAACCAATTGAATTATATAAAGCTTTACTTACATAAAGCTTTTGCGAGAAAACAGAACTATGTGTTGAGAAGGGAGAACTAAATTGGACAGGTGAACCACATCTTGAAAAAGGGCCAAGAGGCAGTATCCATCAGCCCTAAAGAACTTGTAGGCCGTTGGCTTAATCCTTGTGACCTAAATATTTTATACTTTTCCAGTGGGGAGAAAGAAGTAATAGTCTACTCTGCCATAAATTTCTAGTTACTTATTTAGTAGTGCTTAACATTATAGAAATGTTGGGTGTTCTCAGGGCTGATTCTAGTAGAGTGAAGGAACGATGAGCCAAGCTCAGTCCGAGATTCCTACAGTACAGGCAATGACAGAACCTTTCTCTTGTCGACAACTGGCTTTTGGCTCATTTTAAGTGATTTGTCAGGCTTCTAAGTGCTTGATCATTTTATTTTCCTACTCTTATTTGATGCCATGACAGATTGGATGCGGCTTGCAGGAGCTGGTAGTTTAATGTGGAGAGAGACACATTAATATATAGATTTAGAATGCCAAGTTAACAATATAAATGTAATTTTAGGAGGAGGGCAGAGCTCCATTCCCATTTGTGCTTGTTGATAATTTTCAAGAACATCAGCAATAGGTGGGATGGCAGTTCGGATGGTATCTAGCTACCTTGCCTCAGGTTTCTTTTTTCAAAAGCAAATCACTAATTCTACAACTTGTGTAACTCCTTTTTCTGTCCTCTAGTATGAACAGGAAATCACTAAACTGAAGGAGCGCCTGCGAGTGTCCAGCCGGAGGCTAGAGGAGTATGAGCGCCGGCTGCTGGTGCAGGAGCAGCAGATGCAGAAGCTGTTGCTGGAGTACAAGGCCCGGCTGGAGGACAGCGAGGAGCGGTTGCGCCGGCAGCAGGAAGAGAAGGACAGCCAGATGAAGAGCATCATTAGCAGGTTACAGGGTCACCTGGCAGTGGCAGTGGGTAGCCAGGCACACAAAGAGGTGGAAAGAGGAGCCAGAGACTCCTCAAGGAACGGCAGCAGTGCCACTTGCAGACTGCGTATGCTCATGGTACTTAGTACAAAGGTGATGACTGGTCCTGTCTCTTAAATTTTCCAAGTAGGCAACCTCTCTGTACTTCCTTTGAAGATAGAGGTAGTCTGTTTTCTTTCATCGTAACAATTAGGAAAAATAAAAACTTTATGATGCACTTGAGAGGCCTTAGAGGAGAAGTGGGTTTTAAAAACCTAAGTATTCAGTGTCCAAAACTAACTTAGTTTTTCACAAAAGTTTCCAAAAACAGGGAAGGAAGTTCCTCTTGGTTAGGGCCAGAGAACCAAGAGACGAAGGTGCCAAGGATGTCAAGGGAGGCTAAGGGAGGGTTAATTTTACCCAACACTCGCAGAGCACTTACTATGGCCCTGGCTCATTTGCCTTCACAGATTGTTTAATCTGTTAATAATAATTTGTTTAATGCCAACGTCTGAGGAAGGCATTATTACTATTCTCGTTTTACAAATAAAGAAACAAGCAACAGATTAAAAGACACTTGCCCAAGGTCACCTAACAGTGCAACCAAGATTTGAAGCCAGGCTCAAGCTCCAGAATCCATGCTCAATAACCACTGTGCTTCTATCTTGTCAAAAGCTGTGGAAGGTCAGGTAAACTGAAGACAGAAGAGTTCTGCTGTTTCAGCCGTACAGTCTTACTGAGGGCAGTTTGATGGGATTTAAACATCAGTGGGGTGAGATGTAAATGGTGGATGAGAAGGAAACTAGACCCACCTGTGCAGGGAACAGAAAGGACAGCTGTCACAGGGTAACTTGAGATTAAGAGGAAATTGTTGGTTTTTTGTTGACTGGTTTGATATTTTAAGATGAAGTGAGTTGTGCTAAGGGATCTGAGGGAAGAAATGATCATGGAAATACTGTCCCAGAGGAAACGAAAATGTGAGTGACCTAGTCACAGGGAGAGAAATTAATGTTGGATGTCTTCCAAGGGAGGAGAGAAGAAAGATCTCTGATTGGGATGGAGTGGAAATATTGAACTAGGATGAGTTTGGATTTCTTGTCCTCTGCGTTCATTATCTAGCCCTCTTTTTGAAGATGCTGAAATGTCCTTCCTGCCACTTTCTAGGCTAATGGCTGTGGAGGAGGAATTGAAGAAGGATCATGCTGAGATGCAAGCAGTTATTGATGCAAAGCAGAAAATAATCGATGCACAGGTAAGCAGGCTCAGAATCTGGTAGAAGGCACTTGTTTATAATAACTGTTATTTCCTGACTTCCCGTCCCTTGTGCATGCCAAGGCATGTTCTGGAAAATGGGTCACTGAAAAATTCTCAGCATTACCTTTTGAAGATTTCAATATGATCTCTCACTTCTCCTTTCTTTTACTAGTGACAAGTCTGTTAACCCAGCAAAGTATTAGCGTGCTTAGTACAGTTGCTTAACAGATCTCAACCTAGTGCATGATGGGGTTTACTTCTTTCCTTATGGAAAGTAGGGCGTTCTCTAGGGGAATAGCTGTGAAAAGTAACTGCATGTGTCTGGCTTGTGACCTCCACTGACCATTGCTTGGCTGTGATGTTCACGGTCTTGTCAGTCATGTCCACTGTGCCATCAACCTCTAGCCCCAACTGTAGGGGAGAGACAAGGTTGTCAAAGGTACCCTTCCTTATTCCTTTGTTTCCAGGCTTGGCATTGATGCTTGGAATTTGCTTGGTTGTTGGCTGTGCTTAGAGAGCCTCTTTCGATTGATGAAATCAGTCTGGGCCTTTGCTCACTCTATACCTGTGACAACAATGGTGTGATGACTGCCAAGAGTATCTCATAGCGACACATCAATGTTCAGAACAAAATCCAGCAGGCAGAAAATGTTTCTTAATTCTTTTTCATTTTATCAGTGCAACATGTAGTTGTATGTCTTAGAACAAAACAAATCACAAAAGGCAGGTGCAGTTTTGAGACTGTCTGGTCTACCCACTGAATGTGTCACCTGCCTGAAGACAACCCAGCCAGGTGTGCATTTCTCACCCTTAAGTATATACCATATCCGTCAGCTGTAAAATAAAATTGGGAGCAAGGACTTCATGTTCTGCTCCCTTCGCTGCACGTCAGCCAGCAGTCAGTCTGTGTTAGAGCCCCCATTGTTCTGAAACATGCCCTTGCCACCTTCAGTCTAGGTGCTGGGGTGGGGTTGTTTTTTAAAGGCACTGGGGGTGAAGCTTAAAGCACAGCCATGGGAAGAATGCTCCATGGGCCTTGTACTCCTTCAGAGACTCCTGACCTGGAAGTCGAGTGATGCTCTCTCGTCAGCATAGTTCCCAAAATATTTTGGAGTCTTAAACTCTGTAGTTTCTGGATATTTAGACCTCCTAAGTAGCAGAAGAAACTTCTGTTGTAATTATCTTACATGGTCCTTTAAAAACAAAAACAAAAACTTTCAGGTGTCTCCAGGGTGAGTGAGGGAAGGGTAGTGGAGACAAGGCCATCTTGCTGTGTACTATAAAACTCATCCCGCGGGCTTAAGAGCAATAGCCTGGAGAAAGAGGGCAATTTAGTCAGGGAAACTAGTGTTAAGTTTTCACTTTGGAATTTTCAATATGGCAGTATAAAGCAGGGAAAGCTGTAATAATCACACTAGGAGAGCTTTTAGTTCCAATAAGATACAACAGACCATTTTAATAATTTCAGCTGGCCTGAGATTGTGTTGGCCTGAAGCAGCGGGAGCGTGGCTGTGTCATAGTGGTGGCTCTGCATGCAGGATTGCCCTTTTCTCGGTTGTTCATCAACACAGCTTCATCATCAGCTTCTCATTGTTAGCCCACCCCAGCCCCTGTTTTGACATCTAGGGCAAGATGACTGGGTATGCAGCAGGAGCCCTAGGATAGAAGGTGAAAGCAAGAGAGGGAATTGGATTTATCAGGGCTCAATGCTCTGGAAAACAAGGACTTTCTATCTGTTAACCATGAGTGTGGCACTGTTCAGGAATGGAAGAAATATTACCCTCAAAGTACCAGACTTATGGTCTAGCTCAATTATATAATATTTTGGGTCCTTCCCTCAAGACAGTGGTGTTTAAATGGTTTGATTCCATGGACTACTTTGGTGAAACCAGAGGCGCCTTTTATAGATCAGTTTCCAGCTGCTCCTACTGAGCACTCAACAATAATAGGTTGCATGACACCAAAGCTAGCTAAATGTAATCAATTAACGATTCCAACATAGGCCTTACTGTATAGTACATTTTCTACCAGATGCCCAGTGTGGATCCCCAAAGAATACTGGGAAAATCTACTAGAGCACATGTGGAAACCACTGTACCATCCATAGCACAAATCAAACACTAAAGTCAGTTTTTGAAAAATTATATTCTCCTTAAAAGGTAGGTTTTCCAGTCCCAGCTGTTGTCTTACTGATACATTAAAATATTATTATAGGAAGAGACTGTGAACATCCTTTGGTACCCTTTGTAATGAATAGCTTGGTGCCACTAGTAGAAAAAACATTTCTGAAATGAATATAGTATCTTACCTTACACGAGAGTTGAGCCCAGCATTTCCCAAAATGCTATGCCGGATGCCCAGTGAATTGGTTTTCATCTCTCTCAGCGGCCCTGTGTCCCACAGGACATGCTTGTCCCTGAATTCAGCCTCTCCATCTCCTAGAGTCAGTTCATGCCACAAGGCCAGCCTGGGCCAGCCGCTTTCTAACTGGAAGGGGAGGATGAGCACTCCATCGGTGAGGGCAGGCCCACCGTCCCGGACCTTGTAGCATGGCCATGGGGAGCCTGGTAATGGTACTAGGGGACCATTTCTCAAACATCAGTCCAGGGACTGTGCCACCTTTCACGCCCCTCCAGGATCACTCCATGTGACTCAGATGGAGAACAGAGAAGGGCTTCCTCTTCTGAGAAGCAAGCAGCTGCCTAGGTACTGTTGCAAGTGATACCTCCACTGTGTTAAATTACAGGTCCTAAATGGAGATGAGATTATTCAAACAGGCAAGTAAACCCTGTCGTTCTCTAGCCGAGCAGTTCCCAGCCCTGGCCCAGTGCACTGGCCTCCTACACATTCCAGCTCCTGACTCCCCACCCTTGACATCCTTCCTGTCAGACCTGGACCAGATTGTTCTGTCTTTCAATCCAGGAGCATCTTTTGTCAACTAAACGTGAACTTCAAAAGTCCCTATTTGATTTTTTTTCTTTTACTTTTTTTTTTATTTTGAGAAGTTGGCAGTGAAGGGAATTACAAAAGGGAGTTTTTCCACTTAGAAACCTTTATCGGTTTGGGGGAGAGGGGTTGTTTGGCTTCTGTTGTTACTCTCATAGTCAATAAATAATTACAATCGTTCTTAATCTCTTTGTAACCCTTTAAGAATTAGATAATGTTTTATAATGCCTAATTTTTTTATAAGCCTGGAAAATCCTAGAGATATGCTAATATAATGAATATTCCTTAGTATTGGGGTCTTATAGATTAGCCTAATGTTGAATTTTTTTTTCATTATTTCAAGAAATTATGTTTTTCTGTGTAGGGATCATTGGGTAAAACATCAGATTTGGCTCCCAGGCCTTATTTTCTGATAAACCATGGGCCAATCCTTACCGACTGACTTGGAAAAGATCTATACTTATTATCCCAGTAAATTCCAATTTTTTAAATCATTATCATTTTTTTTAAAGCCTCATGGATCTTTCTTCCTTTGAGTTTTGCCTGTCCTTCCAACAAGATACTCACCTTCCAATGTCAAAAGCATACTGATTAGTGGTTAGTTAATAATGCTGATTTGGGGTATCTTACCACCTGAGTTCTCCATCAGGGAAAGGAAGAATTTTTTTTTAATGATAGTAAGCATGAGCTGGGTTTTGGTGTTTTGATTTTTATACTTTTGAAACTATGACCACCACACTGCTGCCTTACAGATCCCTGCCCCACCCCAGAGTAGGGAAGCATCATTTGATGCTGTGCCTGTGCTTTTACTAAACACCCCCCCCCCCCAACACACACACACACACACACACTCCCTGAGCAGTGATCTTTACTCTGTATCCGCTGCAGTGAGTTCCCCACAGAGCCCCCGTGGGCCCTGTATTGCTGGGCTTCAACAGCAAGGAGCAGCGCCAAAACCTCAGTCCTCCTGTCCTCTTCAAGCCTGACCGTGACTCACCTTACCATGCTTTTCCCCATAAATGCAGAAGTTTCTGGGGTAGGAAAGCTCCTTTTGGCTTTGGGGATTGTTCCTCATGTGCCATTTTCTTTTTAATTTCATGGGCATAGGCAAAGCCAGCTCTCTTGGCATTAACTTCTGGAATGATTTACCTCACTGCTGAAGCTAGTATTAGGCTTCTTGCCTAATCTTTCTAAGACTGGTATTTTGATGGGGTGATTTTTTTTTTTTTAATTTAGATGGCACTACTTTTCTTGAGTTGTTTTTTTCCCCCTTTTTTTCAACCCTCAGGTTTTCTTTCTTTTCTTTTTTTTTTTAACGTGTGTATATTCAACACCCTTTAGCTCCAAAATATTGGTTCTAAAGCGTGTGTTGTTTTTCAGAGACTCAAAACTAAAATGAAAGCACTCTCCATGTCGGGTAGCTTTCCTGGAGTAACTCTGAGCTGGAATGAGTCCAGGAGCTTGTGTTCTCTGTTTGTTTTCATGTGTTATGTTTACGGCACCCCCCTCGGCCACACCTCCCTACCTGTATCCAAGTAACTCCCTGGTCTGAGCTTTTGGCTGCTTTCCCCCCTCTTGCGTGTTGCATCCTCACTTTGTTGGTGATTATAAACTGCCACCATGTGTTGTTTTTATCTTGAGCACAATGTGAGTTCTCTGCAAATACGACTGATGTGCCCTCTTTGGGGGCTAAGGACCCACAGATCACTTGCACTTCTCTGTGAAATGAAACCTCTGGTGCTTCTTTCTTTGCCATCTAATGTCCATGTTTTAAATTTGACCAAAAGCACTTAATACAGTCAGGCAGCTTGACCCTGTGTTGCACAGTCTGAAGTAACACGTGGTGTCACCTTACCATGGTATCTTAGTGTCCTGAGGGATTATTAATAACACATCCTGCTATGCTGACAGGACAAAAAGAGAAAATGAGCACAGACCCATTGGACTCGGTGTGCAGAAAGAGGCAGAGACGTTCCATTGATCCGGAAAGCATCATGCGTGCAGCAGTGTGATAGAAAGCGTTAGAACAGTCATTCTAAAGAGTATTACGGTGTGATTTCCTATGTGGAGCCGGAATAAAGCCATGATTGGTGTGTTGTAGGAAAAACGGATCGTGTCCCTGGATTCGGCCAACACCAGACTGATGAGCGCACTGACCCAGGTGAAGGAGCGGTACAGCATGCAGGTCCGAAATGGCCTCTCTCCCACCAACCCCACCAAGCTTTCCATCACGGAGAATGGTGAATTCAAAAACAGCAGCTGCTGACGGCCTTGATGACTAGACAGACTGTGGGAGGAGACAGAAGGAAATGTCCCCGCTCTCCTGTCCCCGCCCTTCCCCCAACCCCACCAGGTTTACAGAATGTTGCTACTTCAGAACAGCAGTGAGGAGAGACACTCTCAATTGAAGAAGGAACTTTGTCTTTCAGGGCATAAGGCGAAGATTCCCAAGGTCGATACTTTCCCCCCGTGTCTCTGTGTACATAGGGAACTTAGTTCTGGGCCATGTACAGAAAATACCACTGTAATATACCCAAAGGAAGTTAATAATGTAGATTACCTTTTTAATTATTGCTATTTTTATTATTGTTTTCTCTTGTTGAAAGCACTGCAGTTGTTAGTTGAATGAGTGAGAAATGAGCCCAGTGGGTCAGTATGTAGAGACCCACTGTCTGTCTGTCTGGTAGAAGTGCACGGCATACAATAGAACATTTTCAGAATGAATTTTTTCAGGGATTCATCTGCCAGTTTAAAAAAATCCCTCTTCGGCCCTCTGGTCCTTTAGGAAAACATGCAAATACTAAGGTCCAAACAAAACATTTAATCCCACTGATAAACCAAGACTGGCTCTGGATGGACAGCTACTCCACTTTGGAGATACGCTGCTTCAGAGGACACAGACGAGAGCTCTTGCATCAAAACTGGACTTCCTGAGGAGTGAGTTCTATTGAACTCTTGTTGGTGTTTATCCCCTTCTGTCTATAGCAGACGGGAATTTTCCATTTTAGATAGGGGACTGTTTTTTTACCCCAGTTGTAATAAAGAGTGTTCTCTTTCCTCTTTAGAGTTTACAAAACAATAAATATTTGTGTCTGTACACACCATCTCCACCTTCCCACACCCACTGCCCTCCCCGCCCCGGTGGTGGCAGCAGCGTCACCAACAGGGTTTACTCTCCCCTGGAGAGGTTCTTCCAATGTGCTGCCCATAAATCATCCAGAACAGACACCCTTTCTTCCGCACAGAAAAGGGCTAACCATACCATAGCAGGAATCTCTGACTATTTCCTATTTAAAAACAAAACACTTTCTATTTGTAAATTATAATTTTTATTTGGGGTAAAGATTTTATTCATTATACTAGCATATCTCTAGGCAGGGTAATCGTATCTCAATCTTTAACTCTTAAGTTGCTCCTTTAATCCCTTAAGTAAAATTTGGGAAGGAAACCCAGATCTGAAGCGTCACTCTGAAGAGGGGTGACTCTCTTGTAAGAAAAGAAACCCAAAGTGGGAGGCAGCGCGTTCCGTGTGTTGCCCCCATGCTCTCAGTAGATCCGTCAGTAACTACTGTCTCACCAGTTGTCATCTTGGCTTTAGTGTAGGACAGAAACAGTCGTGGAAGCTGATTGGTTTCCTTTTTTCCAAAGGTGTGAATTGTCATCTTGAATGCAACCCTGATTATCAGAAGCATAGAATGTTACATGTTAGCCATTATATATACAAATATATATACATATATACATATCTATTCACACATGTGTACATATAACCACACAAATAGAACTCATTCATGCCTTCTGTGCTGTGAGGTATAATGTTAAAAGGGTGTTGAATCTCCTTAAGCAAGATCTAAGCAGTTGTTTCTGTTGGCAGAGAACATTTATCAAGTTAATGCTCTTTTAAATGATAAACTTTAAGGAAATTTTAAAAAAGGAAAAGAGGCGTGGGGGAAGAAAGACCAGAGGGAGCCCTGTGCAGGAGTGAGTGTTTCCGCATAACAGACTATTTGGAAGGGAACAGGAGAACGTTTATCTATCGGGTCCTCTTTTGAGTGAAGCCTAGACAGCGGCCCTGAGTCCCTTTCGCAGCGCCCCAGCTTACGTTCTGACGCTTTAGCGCTGCCCTCTCTCGGGTGGGTCTTTGTGTTGGTCCTTGTATCTCAGCAGCCTCCCCAACCCACGAACTTTTAAAGCATTTCCCTTCATAACACTCCCATTTCTGCCAGTCAGAGACCTCAAGCAGGAGTTCCTCACAGCGCTTATCTGATCTGCAGACCTCATGCCCACATGTTCGGTACCCATGTATTTTCTTGACCTTTGATAGTTATTTTACAAATTCTTACCTCTCCTCTCCAAGCTGAAGGCACACTGTAGTCAAAATCACTTACTTAAATGGGGGTGGGGCTTCACCAATTCTGCAGTAGTGCCCTTTGTGGGAGAGGATAATATAAGCATAGGTCCACTGTTGCTCAGCTCTAGCCAGGTTTAATTCTCATTCATTCTTCGTAAAAGTCCGTCCACTGTGCTGCAGAAAACCTGGGAAAAGTATCATCGATGTCGAGGGCCTTACGTATGTAACGTGGGCGATGTCTTGCTTGAGGTTCGGAAGCTCTCAGGTGCCAGTTATGGGTTACAGAGGCTGATAAGCTTACCTGTCCTGGGGGCCTGGACACAGAACATCAAATGTGTTTTTGGTGGATGCAGTTTTTCTTGTTGGCATGTGGGAGCTCCTTAGAGCTGCCTACTTTGGAAGATTAAATGCCCAAATGTTTGGATAGATTATGCAGCCCTCTATTATCAGGTTATCTTGAATGAAGAGAAGAGAATAAAAAATAATAAAGTTAGACATAAGCTAGAAGTTCAGAGTTGTTGCCAGATGTTGAATGTTAGATTATCCTTTGAGCCTGTTTCTATACAAATATTTTTCTGAGTTTTTCTTTAGAAAATGCTGCAATCTATAGAGCTTATTCTGAAATGTTTTTTTCTCAGGTATGGACGAAGGCAGCAACAGCTGACTTTTTATGGAGGTATAGCTTAGTTGGCTTTGCTCAGCCCCAATAGGTACCAGCCTCTGTGCTATTGGGAGGAGGGATATGGGGAAGAAGCGGGTGGACTCAGATGGCCGGGCCTTGCACTTCTTCTACCCAGCACATCGCCACATTGTGTGCGCTGCAGAGACCCGGATTGTGTGGAATTTGGAGGTCAGGGGGCATGCTTACTAAGTGCTTGTCCCACTAACAACCAAACATGGCCATTGACAAGAACAGTGCTGATAGGATTCAGGAAAAGAGCTTCATATTCCCCGTTTATATCAATGGGCCAAAGGAGTTACATTTCCATCAAGTCATCATATTCCCTAAGTCTCTGCAATATAAGCCCTGACAGAGAGGATGTTGTAACTAGGCAACTTGAGCACTGTCTGTGTGCCGGGCTCTATTACCAAGGTGCCATTGGGGTCTGGGACAATCTTTCAGTAAGAAAGATGGCAAAATGAGGTAACCATGCTGCTATAGCTTTTGGCTTTTTCCATTGTTATCGAGTTGGTCAGAATTAGCTTTTTCTGGGCTGCTTCCGCTTTTCCCTGCGATGCTGTCAGACAGGGCAAGGAAAAGCAGGATTTTCTGTCATGACCACTGTGTGCCCTTGAGAATGAGCTTGACTTTAGAAGTCAGGCTTCTCACATCCTAGTCTACCTGTGGCCTTTGTTTGTGGATCTGCAATTCTGTCCACCTTGTCCCCAGAGGTACACCAGGTTAGGAGCAGTTCTGTTTTGGAAGCCCCAGAGCAAGACAGCTGCCATCAAGTGAGCTTGCATTGGTGTTTGTTTTCCTTCCATTAGGTTTAGCTTCTAGTTATCTCCAGTTGGGAGATCCTGAGAAGTCTGGTTGTGGGATTGAACTTGGGGAAGGAACCCTCTTCAGGATGACCACGTCCCATATGACTCTGAGCCCCAGGCTTGCCACCAGACTGGACTTTGTCACTGGGCCTGACTCAGCAGCTCCGAAGCCTGTGCCACAGCTTCGCTGACTTTTCAGCCACACCTTTGGAGGCCACCTTCTCCTGCAGACTGGAAGGGGCTTTCCTCGCCCGTCCCCTTCCCCTTTCAAGTCTAGCAGTGAAACCTCCTGTTTGCCCCAACAGTGAAAAGTTGCCTTCCCACCCCTACCTGGGGGCCAAGAATTCGTTTTTATTGATATGTCAATTGGAAGGACCTATTTTACTAGTTGTTTTTTATGTTGTTGTTTTTTTAAAAATATATTTTTATTGACTTCAGAGAGAAAGGAAGAGGGAGAGGGAGATAGAATCATCAATGATAAGAGAAACTCATTGTTTGGCTGCCTCCTGCATGCCCATACTGGGGATCGAGCCCGCAACTCAGGCATGTGCCCTTGACTGGAATCGAACCTGGGATCTTTCAGTCCACAGACCAACACTCTATCCACTCAGCCAAACTAGCTAGCCCAGTTTTTTTTATTGTTGTTGTTGTTGTTGTTGTTTTTGTTTTTAAGTAAGATATACTGGGGTGTTGGATTTTTAAATAGAATCTCTTTCTGTGTTTGAGTGATTGCTATTAGTTCCAGAAGTATTCTCTTGTGGTCATGACCCAGTTATGGAGCTCTTGAGTTTAGGAAAGACAACAGTGATGAAATTTGCATGAGATAGGTTAAATATCTCATGAGGAGTGAAAGAACCTGAGGAAGATAACATGATCCAAGAGGGGACTGTGCACAGCAGCCTTCTCAATAGCCCAGAGGTCCAAGGAAACGGGAGTATTTACAGCCTTGCCTGCACTTAAAATACATTGATATGTGGAGAGGCAGTTTCTGCAGACAACATGTGCACACCCACACAAAACACAAATCCTAGGGCTTCCTCTTTCTGAATGTTAATCCACTTACAGAGCAGTGATTCCCAAACTTTCTTGGGTTGTTTAGATTTTGTTCTTATTTGTTAGATTTTATGACAGTGGTTCTCTCTTTTTAAAAATGTACCATATGTGTTATATGTATGTGTGTGTGTGTGCGTGTGTGTGTGTATAAAAGTAACTTGAAATTTATTTGATTTGACGTTGTCTCAAGAACCCTAGGTTTCGTTATTGATACCTCAGGGTGTCATAGAAAGACAGTTGAATCTCGCTGATCTGGATTCAGATCAGTGAAGATCAGTGGGATCCAGAAAGAAGCAGTTTTGGTTCCTGCTCAGTTAGTCCTCAGGTGTTTGCATAACTAACCCAGCTGGACTTGGCAAATGCAGTAAGCCACCCAAGGAAACCAAAATGGTAGTTTTTGCCCAAATTTCATCATTCATTTTAATTTCCTACTCAGTTCTTATTTTTCAATCAAATGTCTTCTTTTTCCCTAGGGAATTTTTTAGTTCAGGACCTAGAACCAGATGTACCTGCTGTAGAGAGATTAACACAGAAGCTGTGTTTTAGGAGCCTCCATCATCTGTGTGGGGGTACACATTTGTGTATAATAGCATATCTGTGTCATTTCTAAACTCCCAAGGGAAACATTTCAATTGCCAGTTCACCAAAAGGTTAAATGCTCATTGAGTCAATGACCACTGTCCTGCAGAGAAGTTGAAATAAATAGTAAAGCTGAAGTTTTGACTGGTGCTTAGACATTTCCTAGTTACGTTGAAATTAACTCAAGCAGACAGCAGCACATTAACCTGAATCACACCTGTGAGGAATTTACCTTTTAAATTGGCTTTTCTTTTTTCATCTCCAGGGCCTTAATAAAAGTGTGTTAATACACATGACTATTTTACAATGATAGCGCTAAATAATTTATTTTTTATTTCAAGAAAGAGAAATACACCTTAGAAAAACAAAACCCAAGATTTTATTTTATTTTTAAAGCCATATTTTTGTGCTGGTAGCACTTAGATTGTTCCACATGTGAGATCCATATCTGCATTTCATTACCTGGGTTTGTTCTAAAGAAGATTTATTTTTGTTCTGTGAATAATTTTTGATGGTTCTTGTACATGTACAGATATAGATACGTTTGAGGTCTTTTATTGATAATCTTACAAAGAATTCAAATAAACTTTAACTTTAAACATTTCAGACTAAAGTTGCTATGGTATGTGACATGTTACTCTCTTATTTCTTGCATATATATCTGGGTGATTAGGACACTTGGAGAAAGACCAGGAAAAAAAAATGTATGCAGGAACATTATTCTGAAGGTATATTTTAACATTAAAAACAATGTTGTAGAATTTCCCAACTTACAGGTAAGAAATATTTAGATTTAGGGCAAATAGCATGAACATACAGCATGGTTTTGTGATAAGACCCCAGAGAGCTCCTCATTCTGCAGAATTTAAAATCCCTTTAATAGATTGTCACTGGTAAAGAAAGCAGCCCCTGTATTTGGAACTATGGCCCCACTTGGCTTCCCAAACCACTACTGTCCTCTCTTAGTTTCCCGGAGAGATTAATGGGGTTTGTTTCAGGATTTGGGATTTTTTTGTTTTGATTTATTTATTTTATTTTATTTTTGGTTCTTGTTTGCTTGTCATTCTCAAAGTTATTGTTCCCAAATACCTCCACCTTCCCTCATTTCATACCAGTTGCATATGTCATTTTCTTTTGTGCTGGTGGAGGTCTGAGTTCCACAGTTAGCCTCTTCACATATGTGGAGTTATTTCTCATTCTGAGCTTCTTGGAATTAAAAAGTGAAAATGCTCTTAAAACCCAGAGAAGACTGTGTGAGAAGGAAACTGCATGAGCTATTTTTTGTTTACTTCAAAGCCAACCCATTTCAATCTGAATTGCTCATCACCTAACGTTTGCTTTAAGACTTCATGGATCTGAAACATCAAAAAGAGAAAAACTGTTAATACTGTCTTGTCGTCTATATCCTAAACTGTCCACCTATATACCCTTCATTTTTCTCAGCCTCTCTCCAGCTGCCTGCCTTTTGTCATTAGCACTGTCACCAAAGGGAAGGCACATAAATCAGTTTGTTAGGCCCCTTTCCAACACCCCAGCCAACAAAAAGAAAGTTTGATGGCAAAGGAGGCTAAAACAAAAGACTTAAATCAGTGCTTCTCAAGTGGGACTGTTCATCAAAATCACTGCAGAACTTAAAAACAAACAAACACAGCAGGACTGCCTTTGAGTTCCTCCACTGAACAAGTCCATAGACTGCCTCTGAGGACTGGGGCCACGCTTTTCTTTAACTTCCCCAGGGATTCTAACCTCAGCAGGGTTAACAACCACTAGTCCCTATCAAGCTCTGAAGCACAGTGTGTGTCTGTGACAATGTTTCTCTCTATCTCTGTCCCTGGAACTGGAATAAGTCGGCTACAGGTGTTTGTCTTCTATGTGGAATTTTAAAATGCTGCTAAAACTAATGATATATATTCTACCTTTCTCACACACACCTTTTCCCTACCAATTCCATCCTTTAAATCTGCGAGATAGACATTCTCTCCATTAATATGGGATAGATATATTCCAACAAAGGTGGCCAGAAGATGGAATTCTCCATTTGGACCCCAATCTTCCTATTATTGGCTTTAATTTAAGACAGAAGGTAGATTGCTTCTGGTTTGGTCTCCCTACCCTCACCCCACCCCCACCCCCACCCCACCCCCCCCAAAAAATCCTTGTTATTTATAGAGCGATATTCAACACTGCAGTCTTCAGTTACTTGGACTTTTACAAAAAAAAAAAAGTATCAGATGCTGAAATTGCATCTTTTATAGCTGTTCTTTCTTCAATAGCAAAATGCACTAAAAGCTCGCCAGTCCCCCTCCTCGTTCCCTGGCAGACGTACACACACACACACACGCACACACACACACACGCACACACACACACCACAGTTCTTTCTAGAAACCTGAGTTTGCGAGATTTTAGAATAAATTGCCTAGGTGTTCTTTCTTTGGCCTGTGAGTAAATTGCAATAATCTACAAGATCCATGCCAACCTGTAAAGTTATGGTTTGGGCTGGATGACCCATAATGAGCTCTCTGGCTCTGACATCATATGATTATCTGATATAACTGAAATACGTGCCCTTAGGCCACATTCGAAATCAACTTGAGGCTTTTGTCACAATATTTAGGAATAATTCTTCCTCTTGACAATCTGCCATCTCTCACGTACTAGTACTTTAAAAGAACAAGGAGAAAAAACTCCTGGAAGAAATGTATATTTAGAACAATAATAATGTTGATAATAATAGCTAAAGTTTATGTTTATTGAGCACTTACTATGCGTCCATTTGCTAAGCACTTGGAATATTTCATTTAATCTAATACCAACCATATGAGTTAGGTACTGTTGTTCCTAACTTATGAGGAGACTGAGACGCAGAAAAATTAAGTTACTTACCCAAGGTCACCACAGTAAGTGGAAAGCCACGACCCAAATTCAGGTCCTTCTAACCTTCTGCCTTAATTTGTGTGTGTGTGTATTAATCCTCACCCGAGGATTTTTAAGAGAGAGGGAAAGACAGAAAGAAATATTGATGTGACAAAGACCCATAAATTGGTTGCCTCTGCAAGCACCCCAACCAGGGCCTGGGCTTGAGCCTGCAACTGAGGTATATGCCTTTGACTGGAATTGCATGGGGACCCATCAGTCCAAAGGCTCAGTGGATACACTGAGCCAAACCCACTAGAGCTTTCTTTCTTTCTTCTTCTTTTTCTTTCTAGAGTTCAGGAAAATTTTTGGCAAAAGTTACAAAAAGATCTAAAAAGATCTCGGAACACGAGCCAACTTGTCACCATGAGCCAAAGTGATACACCATGAGCAATGGGAACAGATGAGCGAATTTTCCAAAGCTTTCTCTCTCCCTATATTGGTTTTGACAGAATTGCCTTGCATTGTCAAGTCATCTGGTCAGAATTAGAAGTGGGCAGAAATCTCACCTCACTCAAAAATTGGTCTTTCATATCTTCTGGGTCCATCAGAGCTGGGATGGTAAAATCTGCTTTCAGGATTCCAAAGAATTGCTCTGAAAAAGAAAGGGCTCCGTGGTTCAGGGGAAATTATCTTACTGCCATTTGAAAACTTCAAGTTCTTAGCAGTCAGGCGTGCACACTGGACACCACAGATGGTGCATGGCGATTTAGGGTTTCCAAAAGGGAGAGGAAAGAAACTACTGAACTGGAGAATGCTTGGCCACAATCACGACCAACCAACAGTGGCTGAAAGAGTCCCGTGTCGTAGGGTGACACCGGCCCTCCTCACACACCAGGCAGTTACTTTCCGTTCTCTATTTCCCACCTTCCTCTTAATAACTCTATTAAATAGATGCTGGAAATATACACCCTCTCCCTGGGCCCACATTCGTAAAGACCCTCTCTCCCCCAGGAAACTAACTTCTCTGAGCCGAGAAACAAGCTCAGCCTTCGGCCGTGGGCCACTGTCATCATCACAGAACTACCAGCTCACAGTAAGACTACGTTATATTTGTATAGCAGTTTGTAAAGGACATAATTATGTCACTGTGATGTAGGCAGGGTAGTTTTTAACTCCACCCCTTTTGCAGGTGAGAAATGAGAGATTCGCAGCCCTCAGGGTGCTAACTAGGATCCTCACCCTTGTTCCTCCTGCTGCTGCTGTTCCGAACCTTCCCACCATCTCACGCTGCCTCTTAAGAAGGTCTCAAGGAACCTGTGCGAAGGAGTGGCTGTCCACATCGAACTGCTTACTTGTTACCAGTGAGCGGGAACTTGGTAACCAGAAGCAGTTACCTGATTCTGGCGCCGGGGTTTTTCCTTGCGGCTCCGGGTGGTTCGATGCGCTCACGTGTTGGGCCTGCACGGCAGCAGTTGTATCTCTTCTGTCAGTTCCACTTTCTTCACTGGGCACAGCTGCAGGAGGGGAAATGAAGGAGTTATTGCAAAGATGGCCAGGAGCAAGGCAGTCTGAGGTTGGTGACTGCCCCTGAGCTGGGAGACAGGCCTGGGCCTCACTGCCCATGCACACAGTTGCTGCAGAAACGTTCGGGTGGGAAGCTCAGCCCCTGCCAGCCCTCTTTCCTGCAAGCTGATGTTCCAGCCCTTGAGTCGCTACTCCATCATCTCACAACGTGCCCCTGGTACAGGATGTGTGGGGCTTGTGCAATGTTATGAGATTTCTACTCAGGAGCAAATGTTTTCTTTTGGCAATTCCTACCCAAGAGGCCCCGACCCCTTGTGTCTGACAGCCACGCTGAGCCCCACCATGGCATCCAACATCTCCATCAAAGCGTGTTATCAAAATATTCCAGAACCAAGCTCAGCAACCCCCTCTTGCCCTGCGTGGCTGCCCATCTGCCGAGGACCCCAGGTGCCGTCAGCTGCTCCCTTACTCCCTGCCACTTGCTCTCATGTTCAGTCACCAAAGTCCTGTCAGTGCCTTGCAGATATCTTTTATTTCAAACATGGAAATAACCATATTTTTATGGTATATTACTGTAAAGTATTTAAGCAAAAGTATAAAAGTATCCCCCCGCTGACCCAGGGGCAACCACTATTAACTTGAATTCTTTTAATTTAAATGCATAAAAATCTACCTTATTCTGTTTTATATATATATATATTTCAGAGAGGGAGGGAGAGATAGAAACATCAATGATGAGAGAGAATCATTGATTGGCTGCCTCCTGCATGCCCCACACTGGGGATCGAGCCTGAAACCTGGGCATGTGCCCTTGACTGGAATTAAACCTGGGACCCTTCAGTCTGCAGGCCGACGCTGTATCCACTGAGCCAAACCAGCCAGGGCAAGGCTGTGCAGTATTTCATCGAATGTACCCAAACGTATTTCACCAACTTGCTTTCAGTGGACATTAGATTGCCTCCAGTTTTTCAATGTAATAAAAAGTACTGCAACCAACAACCCCGTGTGTAGAGGATGCGTGTGTATGTGTACACCTTGTGCTATTATTTCCTTAAATGTCCATGGGTAGAATTTCTGAATGGAAGAGTGTGCCCATTTAAAAACTGACACGCATCGCCAGGATGGCAGTGCCAGTTTACTTTCCTACCCAATGTCTGAGATCGCTGATTTTCCCTCGTTCTCGTCAGCTTTATCACCCTTTAAATCTTTGCCAAATTGGTAAGTAAAAAAATTCATTGAAAAAATACGGCTTGCTTTTAATTTGCATTTCTGTGATAAAGCTGAGCATTTCTAAAAATGTGTTTGTATTTCTAACTCTTCAGTTAATGTCACTTGCATACGATGTAAAATCAATTCCCCCACGTCCCTTCTCGTTCTGCTGCTCCAGACCTGCCCTGGGTTCCACTCCTGGCCGGCCTCCTCCTCAAATGACATCTTCCTTCCCCACCCCAAGAATGGTCAATGTCTTTAAGGAAATGAGTAAACCTGTAAAGTCCAGAAACACATCTCATCACCTGAATATCACCACTGTTAACATTTTTCAGACGTTTCCTCCCAATCTGTTGTTTCCTTTCAACGTTGTGTGACTGTGTTGTGTGTATAATGTTGATTCATGCTTCTTTTCCTTTGGCATCTTAACACAGTCATTGTCCCATGTCGTCATAACTGCCTTGCTTATTATTAACTGTAGATCTGAGCATTTGGCTCACTCTGATGGTTCCACCACTGGCTGTGGGATCTAGTCCTTCAGAGTTTGGCCCCGGTCTACCTCTTCCCACTCACCCCTTGCCACTCCCTTCCCAAAAATGTGACCTCCATCCGGTCACATCAGACCGCTGGCCATTCCCAAACCACACACTTTCATGTCTACCTGCCTTTGCCTGTGCAAATCCCTCTGCTCTCTGCTGCCTGATGAAATCCTCCCATTACCTTTTGTCCAATTGTAGTCATTTCCCCTTACCCCTGGGGGTTTAGTTCCAATTTCCTCCATGGGTGCTTGAAACCACGGATAATATCAAATCCTATACATACGCTTATTTTTTTTTTTAAATATATTTTATTGATTTCTTACAGAGAGGAAGGGAGAGAGATAGAGAGTTAGAAACATCGATGAGCGAGAAACATCGATCAGCTGCCTCCTGCACATCTCCTACTGGGGATGTGCCCGCAACCCAGGTATATGCCCTTGACCGGAATCGAACCTGGGACCTTTCAGTCCACAAGCCGATGCTCTATCCACTGAGCCAAACCGGTTTCGGCCATACACTTATGTTTTTTCCTATACATGCATACCTGTGATAAAATTTTATTTATAAATTAGGCACAGTAAGAGATTAACTTTGCCTGTGCTAATCCCTCTCACTCTCCCCCGCCCCTTCTCCTTCCCCCTCCCTCAGTCCCTCCCCCTCTCGTCCTCCCTCTTTCAATTGATGGCTACTAAGTGTCTGATGGGCAGGTAGCCCATCCAGCAGCGATTTTCAACCTTTTTCACCTCATGGCACAAACAAACTGATTACTAAAATCACTGCTGTACAGTGTGGGCAGCGTGAGACAGTCCAAGATTTCATCATATTATTCAGAACCGCGCGCAGTTTAAATCGTATGAATTGTTCATTTCTGGAATTTCCCATGTAATACATATTTTGAGACTGTGGTCGACCACCGGTGACACACAGAGTAAAACCCTGGATAAGAGGGGCTCCTGTACCACCTTCCCAGGCAGAGGGGAAGCGCTCCTGCCAGGGCTCTGGTTCACCCTGGAGCGGCGCCTTCCAAACTGCAGGGCTGTCTCGCTCTGCCAGCCCTTAGCTCAGCTCTTTCAGGAACAGGAAGAGGCCCTGCTGGTCTTGGTGTCCACAGTCCACGGCCTGTGCAGAACAGGCCCTCGGGAAGTGGCTTCTGGATTAAACCATCGCCCTGCGTGCAAGAACACGTTCCTCCAGGCCCGGAAAGGACACGAGGCACAGGACAGCCCCTGCCCGGGAGATTCCACAGTCTCATGGATTCATCACTGTGATGGTTCACAATCATTTATAATTAATGAGATTAAAATGAGGCCAGCCCTGTCTATCCAATAAGATAAGGACAGAGACAGGAGATGGATGAATCACTAATCATTTCACTAGAGCACTGAGGCTAAAATGGCAATAACCGCCAGATGCCAGACACTGAAAGCGACCTCACGGCAATGGCATTGCCCCCCCCCCCCCCGCCCCGTTTAAAGATGAGAAAAATGAAGTTCCGAGAGGGTAGGAAACTTGCCTAAGGACACACAGTAGGTAGTAGAGCCAACATTCTGTCTTTTGTATCTAAGTACAGTGTTTCTCCCCCAGACCGCCCCCCACATTATTCCCCAGGAGGATGGGGCAGCACTGGCTCGGGGGACAGCATCCCCTGCGGCAGGGCCAGGCCTGTGGCCCAGCACCCCCACCCGCCCAGCCTCAACCCCCCACCTGGGCCTGGAAGCCAGGGCGGGGCTCCCCACAGGAGCCGCTACGGGGTCCCCAGGGCCCAGCCTCGCGAGCGGGCGGCAGGCGCGCGTGCTCCGCCCTGGCCGCTCCCTGCAGCCCCTGCGCGGGCCCATTCGGGGCGCGGGCGGCGCGGTGTTCCTCCCGCAGCGGGCTCCCTGAACCCCAAGGCCCCGAGCCGCTGTCTTGGGCCCGGAAATCTCTCCGAGGCTGGGAGCCGCGCGACCTGAGGCAGGTAAGTGGCGGACGCACAGCACCGCCATCCTGGGGGAAACTGAGGCACCGCCGGGGAAGCAGAGCCAGCTCCCCGCCCTCCCGCCGCTGCCCCCGCGGAGTCACGGACCTGCCGTAGGTCACGGGTCCAGGGCCCTCCCTTGGGGACAGAGGCGACCCTCGGCGCCGGGGCCTGGGGAGCTGCGGGGCGCCCAGGGCGGGCTGCATAGGCCAGGCGCTGGGAGGAAGGAGGGAGGAAGCCCGCGTCCCACGGTGACCCGGCCCTGCCTTCGCCCTGCGCACCCACTGTGACAGGGAGGCCTCCTGACCCCCTGGGTGCGGCCGGGGTGGCAACAGGTGCCAGTTGAGACCCTAGCAGCGGTTCTCAACCTGTGGGTCGCGACCCCTGAAAATACATCCTGCATATCAGATATTTCCATTACGACTCATAACCGTAGCAAAATTACAGTTATGAAGTAGCAACGAAAATAATTTTATGGTTGGGGGTCCCCACATCATGAGGAACTGTATTAAAGGGTCGCGGCATTAGGAAGGTTGAGAACCACTAGAGGGAGAGCAGAAGACGCTCTCTCCAGGCTCCTGGACCAAATCTGACCACAGACGTTCCTTAGCAGCTCACAGGGGGCCCCTGCAGGATCTGGGGGTCCCCGCCCAGTACCCCCAACCCACCTGCAGCTCCTACCTGCAAGCCGCCACCCAGTCTCCCTCCACTCCCCTTTGCACGCTCTTTGCCTTTCAAATCACCTCCTCCTCCTGGAACCCCTAGGAGCTGGGGCGGGCCCCTTCCATGTCCCCCTCTTGCCTGTGACTACACAGTCCCCACCGCCTTTCGCAGGTTTCTCCCAGCGGGCCCTCAGCTCCTTCTGGCCGGGCCCTGCCTTTTGTCTGTGTCCCCAGAATGAATGAAGCTCTGGGAGCAAATCCCCTACTTTCCTGCCCGTCCTCACAAAGGGCAGTATTACCTTTGTCTGACGTAGGAATCTGTCAGGAAGCCAGCAGAACTGGGAATGTGCCCTCAGTTTATCCTACTTGGCTTCGAAAAGCTTGGGAAGCAACATGTAGTAGTTGTGAAGATGCTTCAGGAATTTAAAAATGCTGACGGAACACTGTCACGGTCATTCCCAGCCATGTCCCCACACCTCGTCCCCACAGCTCGCCTCTCCTCTCCGCTCCTCCCAGAACTAAAAGGGATTCCACAGGCACCTCCCTTGTGCGTCCCTCTCTGGATACCCAGCCTCAAAGGCCTCTGATGCTGTTTCGCTCAGCGTCTCAGGCCCTGGTCACCTCACCTGAGAGACTGCACAGCCTCCCTTGGCCTCCTGGCCCTGGAACCGCAAGTTCAGTGGCCCAGTTCAAGGAGGGGGGTTGATGGTGACCGAGGCCTCCTTCTCCGACCCCAGCTCACCAGCCGGGTGCTGACACAGGGAAATAAATCCCTCTCGGTGTGAGTAAGCGGCCCTTGGTTGCCATCCAGTTGGCCCGCCTCTTTTCTGGTCTCTCCCGGGCCCTCTGGGAGGACCATGGGACCCACCTGTGCTGCCGCTTTCAGGCCGCCCTCTCCACTTCCAGATCCCGGAGACCCCAGGATCCAGCCAAGAATTGGGCCGCGCACCCTACAGAGCAGGAAACAGTTGTGTACCTGGTTTGGGCTTCACCCTCTCAGTCACTTCTGAGGAGGGAGCGTGGACAAGCTGGGGGAGCGCTGCCGACTGCCGGTGTCCACGAGAGGGGTCTGCAAGTAGAGACCGGGGCTGAGTGTGAGGGGACCCCGCTCCCAGGTCTGTCACAGGCACCGCTCATCACAGACCAGACTCTGGAGGACGCATGTACTGTACACCTAGTCGTGCCCACCACAGCTTCAGTCCGCACAACAGCTCTGCAAGGGAGGAACCATCCTTCTGATTCTACACAATAAGGAGTTTCTTTGGGGCTGATAAAACTGTCCTAAATTTAGGTAGTGCTGATTGGACAATCCTGTGAATGTACTAAAACCCATTGAATCAGACACTTCAAAAGAGTGAATTTTATCACAATAAAGCTGTTACCAAAAAAGAAGGCAAGGAAGAAGATAAGAGGAAGCCTGCTGCTGAGGAGGCAAACTATGCACAAGATATAAACACCCAGGGTGGCCTCTGGCGCTCGGCATTCATAGTGACAATAGCAATGACAGTCGCTAAAATCTGCTGGGTGCTCACTCTGTGCCAGGGGCTCTCCGAGGTCCTTTATACGCGTCCTCATTCAGCCCTCAAAGCCATAGTGAGGCGGGTTATCTGGGTCATTGGTACCATTTTGTTAAATATATTTTCCAGATGAAAAGGAGACTCATTTCTAGCAAGTGATAAAATCTGATTCAAAAGCCCCAGCTTTCAACCACTTCATTGCCCAATAACCAATTCCTGTTGCTAATTGCGAATGCCCTGAGGCTGGATGGGGCCTGGTCCATTCTTTAAAGAGCTCCCAGAATTAAAATAAGCACTGCTCCAAAACTCAGTTACCCTTCTACTAGAAGTGCTGCCTTAAGTCCATCCTCAGTGCCTCCTGCTGCCAAGCAAACCCATTTCCCATCCCATGCAGACCCAGGGCCAGCAGGGAGGACTGCCACGCACCATAGAAGCAGATGAAGGGTTGCAGGGAGGAGCAGACCACTGAATAAACTCTGGGGGTGTAGCGTACGTAGGTGCGGAACCCCGCACACAGTCCTGCCCCAAACTTGGGCACCTGCAGCCAGGTGGGGATGCTGGCACCCAAGTCGCTGGACCAGCTTAGAGACCCAGAGGCCGCGTTGAAGTAGAGGCCAATCCAGGCCTCGGTCTCACTGGTGATGGACTTCAGGGCCTCCATGCCTGCCTCGTCAGTCACCATCTGCAGGTCGGCCAGGTCTGTGTGGTAGGTACGGCAGTACAGCAGGGCTGACAGCCATGTCATCCGTTGGTTAAACCGCTTGAAGGTCAGTCTGCCAATCTGGACCACCGCTGGGGGCAAAGAACAGAGAGACCACACACCTGTGATTCTAAACGAGGGAAGTTTGGAAAGGGCAAGTTTTGGCACCACCCGAGGGATTGTTTCCGGACGGAGACCTGAGAAAGGAAACACCTCTGTTTGCGGAATTGGGAGTCACATCCTCAGATGCAAATGGGGCCCCTAACTCCGACACATACCTGTTCACCGAAGCCCATCAAGATTTGCCTGGCATTCCCTCACTTCCCCTGTCTGAACTGATTTTTAAAGCACGTAGCACTCACCAGTCCTGAGTTTCGCAGGTGGATACATCATCTTTTAAAATCCTCACTATAACCCTGAGAAGTAGATGTTACCAACTCCATTTTATAGAGGAGAAAAGCAAGCCTTAGGGAGGTGATGACCTGCCCAAACTCATGCCATATCACCTGGCAAGACCTGGCTGTGCCCACCTTGGAAAATTGTCATTTTTACTCTACAACTCCATACTCCATAACAGGCAGAAAACCAACTCCACAAGACTGGCTGATTGAGAAGTGTATTTCCTTTGTCATAGAATTTTTCTACACCAGACATGAAGGAGGGACATATCTTTAGTACCAGGGCAGTGATATCCAGAGGGAAATCCTCCACTCCCTACAAGAGGGATAGGCCTGGGCTGTGAGGAGATGCCTCGCACACCTCACCCCCAAGCCATGGAGGTGGGGGCATCTGAAGAGCTGGGATGCAGCCTGGGCTCTGCCACTGTTTGATTGGGGCCCTTGACCAAGTCACCTCCGCCACTGTGTCCACTTAATAACAAAGGCACTGACTCTCTCCAGGGGTGTCAGCCTGGGGGCAGCAAAGCCAGGGATCCCACAGCGGGTGGAGCGGGGGAGGGGTCCCAGGTGTGGCAACCCTGCCAGCTGGTTTCAGTGGATAAGTCAAGCAGAAGGCAGGCTCCTGGGTCTGCACCTGGCTTTGGAGTGATGGTCAGGCTGAGAATGGGCTCCTCAAGGTTGTAGCGTAGCTCCTCAGGATCTGGAAAACAGAAACAGACCTCTAGTTATGGGGCAGGTGTGGGCTGCCCAGAATCCTCTGCAGGCACCAGGAACTGCCAAGTTGAACTTGGGAGAAGCCTAGCTCAAGGTTAGACAGGCTCCTTTGTTCCTATTTACATGTATTCTATAAAAGTATCTATTGAGCTATTTTGTATGGCAGATGGTATGCTAGGCCCTGGAAAAATAGCAGAAATAAGATAAGCAGGATCTTTGCTCTCAAAGAAAATAGCAGAAGGAACCTGCCTGGCGGCAAGGGCCAGGTCCTAAGGTGGGAAGGGGCCACATGGGTTTGAGGAGCAGAAAACAGCCAGTGTAGCCAGGGGGAGAAATAGGACATGAGGCCAAAGAGATCAAGCAGATCAGGTGGCTACCAAGCGGTGTGATTCTAAGGACTGATGGGACCTATTGAATTTGTATAAGCAAAATGTCTGATTTACATTTTTAAGAGTTCCTTGGACAGAGAGCCCACTGTAGGTGGGGCAGACCCCGGGAGGAGGGGTGTGCTAGTGGGTGGGCCCGCAGAGAGAGAAGTGGGTAGAGTCTTGGTAGACACCAGACTTAGTATGGGAAAGCATCTCATCACACTTCCTTGACGGGCTCCCGTCCTAGCACACCACTCCCACTGCATCCGGAATCCTAGGTCACACCTGGGCCACTGTGGGCTACATTTCAAGGCCCTGTGACAAACATGGTGGAGAATTAGGGACTCATCAGGTCGGTCCTCTGTGCCCCCTATTTGAGGGGTCAGGGTGGTATTGAGTTGGGCAGGCCTTGACTGACAGAGAAAAGCAGAAACTGTCATTTTTACCAGGAAAGTGCTCTCTGGTCTCTAACCATCCCTTATGTGATCTCAGACAAAGGTCAGTGGAATGGGCCACCTGGGCAGAGGGGCCAACCCAGGGCAAGGATGACCAGCACCATGTGCATTGAGTACTGATGGGGGACTTCCTGCAGAGATGCCCCAAGGAGCTGGCCGCACCCACCCACTTCCCAGAAGCAGGAAGCCTCCCAGAGAGTGACTGGCCTACTCTCCTCCCCTCCCTGCCCCCAGGAGACAGGAACTCCCATTTGACCCTGTGATCCCACTTCTAGGAATATATCCCAAGAAACCAGAAACACCAATCAGAAAGGATATATGCACCCCTATGTTCATAGCAGCACAATTCACCATAGCTAAGATCTGGAAACAGCCTAAGTGCCCATCAGTAGATGAATGGATTAGAACCACCCTGTGCTTTAAGAAAAGATGAGAGACCTTGAATTCTGCTCATTCCTGCACAGATACAAATGAATCCCCAACCTGCCTGCCTTCTTCCTCTCTTTCTTTTTTCTCTTCTCCTAAATCTTTAATTGGCAGAAGGAGGGGACAAAGTGGAACATTCCAGATTTTACTTTTTCTCTACCCTGATTTATACCCATTTCGCGGGCAGACTCTTGGAAATGAGGGACATAAGAGAGAAATTAAGGCTGAGCAATGTAGCCAATAGGGCTCAGGTAATAGTTAATCCTCAGAAAGACCTGAGCTCTCGCTTTCATTTGCCCGTGAAAAGTGGCCCTGGGAGGAAGATTGTGTCCAGACTGTGGCTGTGAACACACCGTAGTAGCAGATGAAGGGCTTCTGAGCTGTGCACGAGGCGGCCCCCAGGTTGGGGACAATGGACACGGAGTACAGCGTGGCGCAGATGCCCTCCTTGAAGACGGGCAGCGAGCTCCATATCGGAGTGGAGAAGGTGGAACCGCTGGACCAGCTCAGGCCGCCGATGCGCACATTGTAGAAGAGGCCGATCCACGCCTGAGTGCTGCTGGTGAGGGTGTAGAGGGTCTTCATGCTGCTCATGCTGTTCATGCTCTGCAGGTCGGCCAGGTCCGTGTGGTGCTCCCGGCAGTACCGCAGGGCGTCCAACCAGCTCAGCTTGTCCTCCACCCTCAAGAAGGTCTTGCCGTTGCTCACCAGCTCCTGGACTGGGGCAGGAGAGGCTGTCACCATCACTGTATGGCCATCTCCACCCCACCCTTAGTTCTCAAGGCCAGCCTCTTCTCTTCCACTCTGTCCCTTGCGGCTGGCCCTCCCGTTGCCCATAGCTCTGCCTCTCGGCCTTTGCACAAGCTTCTCTCTCGTCCCCGGGAGAACTGGCCACCTCTGTGTGCTCCCTCAATCCCCATATCTCCCCCTTCCCTTTGCCCAGCTAACGACTCAACCCTATGCCCCATTCTGGGAGGTGCTCTGCCTGTATGCACCTTGTCAGTACTTAATAATAGTAGATAGTGTTTACTGAGCACTCATGATGTGCCCCTCGCTCATTGAATCCTTCCAGCAACCCCTAGGATAGGTGTCACTGCTTATTTGACCATTGAGGAAACCAAGTCCAGAGAATTGAGTGACTTGGCCACCCACCCAGTGGGTGGGGCTTCCAGGTCCAGGCCCTTAGTCATCCCATGTACTGCCCTGACATAGCTGTCCGGGGCTTGGAATAGGGGCTGCGCATAGAATCACCTGGGGAGCCTTTCAAATACACCAGTGCTCAGGCCCACCCTACAGCAAGGATCCGAATGTGCTGGGACCACATCAGAATTTTTTAAAAAGCCCCCGGGGAAAGGACCTTTTTTGCTTGTCTGTCTCCTCCACCAGGTCCAGGCACCTTGGGA